>NW_026126636.1:12507500-12785000 GCF_943737965.1 Phodopus roborovskii
AACACCAGAGTACACAGGTACACAAATTATGTAGCATTGGCAAATGACCCATGCGCAGCCTCCTATAAAACTCAAGTAGCTGTAAGTGACTTGTAATACCTACTGCATGCATGCGCTTAACTGTGTTGTCCTGCTGAGGGGACATGGCAAGGAAAGTGTGTACACATGCAGTATAAATGGTCTGGGTTCTTGTTTGTTGTTGTTTCTTTCCAAGTAACTTTGATTTAAGATTGGGAGATCCGCGGGTAGAACCAGGAGGAATTGGGAAACTACTGTATATATTTGCTGAGCTTCCTTGGGGACTGGATGCTCCTCTAGGTGATGGTAAAATAGGCAGTTCCTATCCACATTTGCATTTGAACGCACTGGCATTACCCTCCACTATATGCAGAGAAGAATGGCACATTTAGGCATCCATACTTTGTCATGTGAGTTGCCAGGACCCCACAAAGGACATGTGTCTTCTGGCAAGAAGGATGCCTTTATAGAAGAGGTGGTATCCCCTGAGTGAAGACCTGAGCTAGGAGCAGAAGCCACCCAGGGTCAAAGCGACAAATGACAACAAACTCTCCTTAGAAAATGAACAGGGTGGAGTCTTGGGGATGCGCCATTTTTGGTAGATTGAATGTGGCTGCATGTTGCTTATGGGCCCTAAATGTGTGGGTTTCTGTCTATTTATTATAATTTATATACTTAAGAATTTTCTGGTCCCAGAACTGAGGCAGGGAGATTGTGAGTTTAAGGCCAGACTGGGTTGCACAGCAAGACTCTGTCACAAACACCAAAACAGATCACTTTTCTAACTTTATGTATTATTATTTTAAATGAGGGGGAAATCTCAAATTATTTATATTTTTTTCTTTGTAATCTGCTGTTCCTGGGTGTGCATATAAGAGAAATGAAGTGTTTCAGCAGGGAAATTTTTCTTTATGCTGTTGATCCTGAGGATAAACACCTTTCTCAGGAGCAATTTGGAGACAATAGAACGTCATTTTGAGGGAATCCACTACTGACATTTACTGGACTACCAAGGAACCATGAAACCCTTATTATATAGCAGGCTGTGTATATTACAAGAGTCATTAAATTGAGAAGCTTTGGGCCTCCTCCCAACCTGAAACTCCTTTTTATAAAGTTTTATTGAAACACAGCCATACTGTTGATTTGTGTATATTTGCATGCATCTATTTTAAATATATCTCCTATCTGACCCTTGGCAGAAAATCTTTGCCAACCACTATTCTATAGGTAAAACCTGGCAGGAAAAAAAAAAATGCTGATATATTACTCCATAGAGAAATACTGCTGAATCTTCTTTCAGGAAGATGTCAATTTAAATACTATTATTATGAAAATACTAATTAAAAAATACTGGTATAAAACACCCAAATACCTTTTTTCATTTGCTGGTTTATTTAAGAAGGGGTCTGGCTGTGCTGCCCAGTCTAGTCTGGAATTCCTGGACTCTGGTGACATTGCTACCTCTAGCAAGAGCAGAGTAGCTGGATATGCAAAGTATACCATCCATTGCTTGTGGTTTTGAAAACATAGCCATGCAAAATATGCAACAGCAGCTAATGATTGCCTCTGTGAACAGATGGGAGAATTCATTGGGCCCTCGTCTGGTATGGTCGTATGGTGAAACCAGAAGCAGATACAAGATAATCTGGTGTTTTCGTATGACCTTATTACATTTATTTACTCATTGCATGTGCCTATGTGTGCCCACGTGTATAGTAGCCAGATAACAATTTGCGGGAGTCTGTTCTCTCCTTCCATCACGTGAGTTCTGAGGATCCAGTTCAGGTCATCAGGCCTGATGGCATGTGCCTTTACCCAGTGAGTCAGGTTACCAGCCCCTGAGTATTTATTTTATTGCTAAAAATCTCCTGGCTGGAGAGATGGCTCAGCCGTTAAAGGCTAGGCTCACCACCAAAAATTCCTGGTGGTAATATAACAAGGTATGTGGCCAGTCACTGGACAGAGCCGGGTGTGGAAGTGTAAGATTTTCCACCAATGTGTAGTGCTTACGATGTTGTAGATGCTAGTTGAGTCTTTTGGGAGTTTTAAGCATGCCAATTCTTTTTCATCCACCCAAAGATCCTATGTGGAAAGTCTGTTATCAACTAACTCCCTTTTCCATGCAGAGAAAATGAGACACAGAATCTTAACAAATTCACCCGGCTGTTGTATTCCTGAGGCTCTCCACTCTTCTCTAGCCTTGAAACCTAATGAGAGGAGGAGAACGGTGGGAGGGAGGGGTAGAGAAAACAAACAGAACTAAGACTGCACATAGGGTTGTGACAGAGGCGCTGGTGGTTCCCTCTGCAGGCCTCCCCAGCCCAGCTGCCCAGCCTTCATCACTATCAAGCTGAGCCCTTTGCGGGATCGACTCATGGTGTCCGAGTGCCAGCTGACCCACTCGCACCCAGCCTGCCCACGCGAGTTCGCCTATCACTTCCGCCCGGGCCACTTGCTGGCCAATGCCTGCCTGCCAGTCCGCATCACCAACCAGATCTCCAAGCAGTTTGTGGCCCTTGCTGATGTGCGCCGCCTGCTGTCCCACTGCAAGGGCCCAGACCACGGGGTCCTGGATGCCCTGCGAGTGCTTGAGGGGCTCTTCCGCACAGACCCGGAGGCCAAGGTAGGGTCTCACAGGAGGCAGCGTTGGGCGGGAAGAACCATACTGACCAACGCGGGTGCTTCCTTCATTCTCTGGCCACACATCATTCATTCATCCATTTATTCAATAAGCACCTGCTAGGGTACTTAAGGTGCAACCGCAGAACATCCTTTAGTGGAGGCTGCCCTGCAGCAACGTTCTGTCCTATGCAGGCTCTCTGATTCTGAGTTGCATTGTATGGGAGCCCCAGACATGCATGACTGATGAGCACTTGAAATGCAACTGGTACTCTAAGGGTCTGAGTTCATTTTAATTGATTGAAACTTAAATAAGCATGTGCGGCCGTTGGCTGCCTTGCAGAAGTTCTAGTGACAGAAACAAAAGCACCCAGATAGGATTATCAGTTTCATGCTAGGAAAAAGAGGATCCAAGAGAGAGAAGGACAATCTAGTTTTTTTTCAGCGTGGACTATGTAAACAGAAAGTGCATAAATAAGTCCACTGTTTAATGACTATACCCAAGGATTATGCCTCTGAACTCGACACCCAGGAAGCTGTGTTATATAATGCAGTAGAGTGAAAAGCATTGTAAAACAGAAGCTGGGGTTGTACAGAAAGATTGCAAAGTGCTGTTGACTATCTGTTGCTTATTTTTGTGCTCCTGGGGGTAGAACTCAAGGCCTATCGCATGCTGGGCAAGCGTTCTACCACTGAACAATACCTCCAGCCTCTTACTGGAGAATTCTAGTGGTAGAGCTACCACTGAGCTACACCTCCAAACCCTCAGTGGGGGATTCTGGACAAGCATTCCACCTCTGGGCTGCATCTCCAGCCCCAACTTTCAGTAATGAATTTTATTTCTGCTACCCAGTATAATAGCCATTGCCCTCATATGCTCTTGATCATTTGAAATGACTCTAACGTGATTAAGGAGCTGGGTTTTTTTTTTTTTTTTTTTTGTTATTGTTTGTTTTTTGTTGTTTTGTTTTTTTGGCTGTCTGGTTGGTTTTGGTTTGTTTGTTTTATATTGCTGTTGCTTGGCTGGGGAGAGGGGTGCATACATGTGACTGAGGTTGACCTTGATTACTCTCCATTTTTTAAATGTATTATATTTATTTTTTGTGGGGGTAGGTATGCAGGTGTACCCATGCCACAGCTTGCATGCAGAGGTCAAAGAAACATTTTCAGGAATCAGTTCTTTACATCTACTGTATAGGTCCTGGGCATCAAACTCTGGTGCTCAGACTTTGTTGTGAGCCCTTTGACCTGCTGAGCCACCTTGCTGGCCTCTCCATCTCTATCACTGAAGCTGAAGCTCAGTAAATTGACTAGGCTGGCTGCCTGGCCAATGAGCTTCAGGGATCTACCTGCCTCTGCCCCCATCCATGCTGGTTTTTTATGTGGGTTCTAGGCATCTGAAATTAGGTCCCTGTACCTGAGTGGCAGGCACTTTACCAACTCTGACATTTCCCCAGCACAGAACTGGAGTTTTTAAGTAATTGAACTTAAACAGACATCTTCATTAGTGTGGCTTTTACATCACAGAGATGTACATGTGCAGGTAAGTTTACATTTCTATATTAATACACGCACACACACACGCACATGCACACATGTATGTATGTATGTATGTATGTATAAGCACATATCCAGTGTACAAAGCTATGAGTTCATAAGATATCCATTCACATGAACTATGTTTGGACCTTAATCACCAACCCTACATCAGCCTCTCCCTTCCTCAAACTGTTACACTCCCCATCCTCTTTCCTAATAACCCTCTTTGATTTTCATTATATATTTTCTGGTTGTACATCTGAGAGAAAAATGCATTATTTTTCTGTTTCAGTGTGACTTGCTTAGTATGATCGACAGGGCCATCCATGACCCTGTAATTGACAAATGACCTAATATTGTTCTTCTTTATGGCTGATTAAAACTCCATTAATCTTAGTCCACATGCACATACACACACACACACACATACAGAAACATATTCCACTCAATAATGCTGTGTATTCTACATATTTGCATCTTTTTTTCTGGTTGTTTATTTGAGGCAAGGGCTCATGGTAGCCCAGGCTGGCCTGGAACTGGCTGTGCACCTAATTATGACCTTGAACTACTGCTGGGAATACAGTAGTATGCTACTATGCCTCAGCACACAAATAGTTTGTCTTGCCTTGCATGCTGAAGAATGCCAACATCTTTCCTTCTTTCTCCGGGGTTTGGTCAGGGCCCCTGAGAAAAGTCTTCCCACCTCCTGGCTGGGGGTGAAGGCCAGGCTGCCAGAGTCTAGCAACCATGTGAGGAAGAGGCTGGAGCTGGCAGCCAGCATGATGCATGGAACTTGGAATCTCCCTCCTGCTGTCCCCAGGGCCAGCAACCTTTCCCATTTATCCTGTCTATAGAATAAACCTCCAGTTACTTAAAAGACAGCCTGGAGGCAGAGAAGAAACACAGGATTTCCAACAGCCCTCACCTGGTCTTAAGGGAATGTCCTGTATTGCCTGATCCTGGTGGGGGACTCCACTATTGGTTTTAGTATTTCCTGTCTGCCCACTTAGGGCTCATAGTGCTTCAGGTGGAATGACAATCCATTTCCTCGCCTGCTTTCTAGTTTCCAAGGTAAGTGTTGCGCCTATCATCATTTTGAAGGTTGAGGAGATAGTGGGGTGCTCAGTCCATCCCCTTGCATAATTTCACCCAGTTTCTTTCACTTATGAGTTCTTTGAGAGAGTTGTATATTATAAAGTGTATCAGTATTCTGAAAAGAAGTTCTTTGTCATCATCCCAAAACTAGATAAGCAGCATTCGTGTTTTCCTTTCACTTTGCAAGTTTTCCAGGGGAGCATTGGCTTTACATCACTGTACCAAAATGCCCAAATCTATGAACTTACAAAGTAAAGAGGTTCATTTAATTCACACCAGGTAAAGAATCAGCAGCCTCGCTGTGGGTGGGAGGGGGCATGCCATTAATATCAGCACTCAAGAGGCAGAGGCAGACAGATCTCTGTAAGTTTGAGGCCAGCCTGGACTACAGAGCTAGTTCCAGGACAGCCAGGGCTGTTACACAGGGAAACCCTGTCTCAAAAAATAAAACAAACAAACAAGCAAACAAAAAGAATCAGCAGCCTCATTGCTTGGGCCTCTGGCATGGTGGCACGACATGCGGGGAGCACATGGCAGAGCAAACAGCTCAAGGCCCTGGAAAGACTGGAATAGGGAAGCTTCGAGGACAGACCAAGGTCACAGTCTTTCAGATGCATACCCCAAGGAATGAAAGACCTCCCGTAAGACCGAGGAGAACAAGCCTTTAACACCTACACCACTGCAGGAAACTGGCAGTAGACATAGCAGAGATTGTCTTAGGAAGCTCACTGCCTGGCCCTTCTCTTTGTATTTCATTGACCGAAGCAAGCCAGGTGCTGCTCGCCTGCAAAGCACATGAAGCACAAAAGCTCGGTCCCAGGATAGAGAAAACTGGAATCACTTGACTTGGTTTGAGTGTGGAATGTCTCCCACAGGCTCATGTGCTGGATGGGACACATGGTCTCTGGTTTGTGACACAGTTTTTGGAAGGGTGCAGAGCATCAGTGAGCTGGAGCATTGCTGAAGGGACATTGAGGGAGAGTCGAGTCTTTATGGCTTGGCCCAGCTTCCTGTTGGAGCTCTGCTTCCTGGCTGCAGGCACAGGTGACCATCCACTTCACACTCCTCCATCCCCTACCCCTGCCGTGAAGGACGGTAGACCCTCAAACTGTAAACCAAAATAAACTCTTCCTTGCCTCAGTTATTAGCAGATATTTGGTCACAGTGACGAGAAAAATAACCAGTACATTCTGCAAAAGACAAATACCAGGGCTGTGTCATCATGACCTTCCCTAAGTTTTGACAATTTTTTCATCACATCAGCCATTTTGAGGGGATACAGTCAAAGCTGGCAATGTGATTTATTGTTCTTGATACGTTCTGGAAGCTTCCCATGCCTTATGACTGTGCTGTTTACTAGCTGTGGGATAGTGAATGCATTATCAATGAGTAACTTAGGTTCTTGGAGTTCCAGTTTGTCCATCTATAAATAAAGGTGATAATGACAAAGACATCGTTTTATAGGGTTCTCAGGTGAGGATTAAGGTGTGTGTCACGCAATGTAGGAACTTTTTCTTGGGAGATAAACAATGTCTATTCACCTCAGTCAGGGCACCAACATCATACCCAAGAAGCAATACCACCTAAGTCTAGCCTGGAAAACTGGTGAGTTTATTTAGGGTCACAGGACCACGGATAGTTTACAAGGAGCTAAATTACTGGGGGTGGGAGGAGTATCTCATAGCAACCAGTAACAATCTATGTATCTTTGGGGAGGGGCTAGTTTTCTTGAGTCATTGCCTACCATCATGCTGGAGCTTCATTGGGCCCAATAGTGTGCAGGTCTCAGACAAAGGTAGATGTGTGTGTGTGTGTGTGTGTGTGTGTGTGTATGTATGTATGTATGTGTACAGCTGCACTAGCATGTATTACCTAGATCTCAATGACAGGGTTCCACAATAGTGGAATAGGGACAGAAAAAGAGAGAGAGAATCCAGAAAGTGAAAGGACCTTTATATTTTAACTGCTTAGCTGTTGTCACTCCCTCACTTTCCCCCTTCAGGACAAAGTGGAAAGCAACATCACTCTGGTCCTACGAAATGACAAAGGTGTGCTTATATAGGGAGGCATGAGTGGGAGTGATGGTCTCTCCATTAGCATTTCTAGCCTCTGCTCACTGCCTGCACACACCTAAGACGGTGCCCCCTTAAGCTTTCCCATCTCTGGAGGTGCGCCAGCGTGCACAAAGCCAGATCCTGGGAGCCTGGCCCTGTGCCCACGCCACATGGACTCAAATCCTTACTCTGCCAGTTACCATCTGGATGACCCAGGCAAGCAACTGGCCTCTCTGTGTCTTGGTTTCTCTTCTCAGTGAAGGAGTAGGTAATTACAGTGCACATGTTGTGGGGTTATTAAATGGTTTGGAGGAATGCCTAGTAGAGAAGCTGCTTCATGCATGACTAATGTCCCTAAGCACTTTGTTCGCCTAGACTTAAGCTGTATTCTCTTTGGTTTGCTCCCTGTCCACACACACACTCAGGGTTGCACCTTATTCACGCCCTTCTGTGCAGAGAGCAGTACTCTGCACATCATGCTTGCTCTGTAACTGTTTGGAAGAAAACGTGTTTACAGTATAGAGCCCCACCTTCATCAAATGTCAGCACGTCTGTTAAGCGTCACCCACACATCTCTTTCCAACCCTGCCTCTCCCACATGCCCATACACCCTGCCACTCCTAAAGGCCTGAACCTAACTCCTAGATCCACCACTTGCTAGCCTCAAGACTTGAGCAAATCACTCCCCTGATGCTGCCAGAGAGCTTTGTGGCCACTCTGGGGATCAGTGATTCACTAGGAGTCACAAAACACAGAAAGTGTTTTATGCTCATAGTTGAACCTATTTTAAGTAAATTCAAATGACAGTGTAAAATGAGGAAAGCTGGAGGGATGGGTCAGTGGTTAAAAGCACTGGCTGCTCTTCCAGAGGACCCAATTCAATTTCCAGCACCCACCAGGAGGCTTACAACTGTAACTACAGTTCCCAGAGGATCCAACACACTCGTCTGGCCTCCAAGGGCACCAGACACACACATGATTCACAGCCATACATGGCATAAGAAAAATAAAAACATACACATAAAATAATTTTAAGTAATAATATCAGAAAATATTGTAGTAGAACTATAACTGAGTCAATGACAAAGTTACTGTATTTTTTTTTTTCTTAAAATATATTGGATCTCACCAGGCATGAGGCAGGGGAATCTCTGTGAGTTCAAGGCCAAACTGATCTACAGAACAAGTTCAAATACAGCCAGGGCTACACAGAGCAACCGTGTCTTGGGAAAAACAAAAACAGTGTGTGTGTGTGTGTGTGTGTGTGTGTGTGTGTGTGTGTGTGTGTGTTATGTATGTATGTTTTGAATCTCAGTACCCTTTGGGGTACTACTACATGTCTGATTTTAGGGTTAGGAAAGCAATGCCTTTCTTCTCTTTGAATTCTGCCAAACCTATTATTTAGTAAGACATCTGTCTCTCTGTGTGTGTGTGTGTGTGTGTCTGTGTGTGTGTGGTGTGGTGTGTGTGTGTGGTGTGTGTGTACGCGCGCGCGCGCGTGCCTGTGTGGCTATGCCTATGTGTGTTGCATGTTCCTGAGTATTAGGGTGTACATGCCCGAGCAGAAGCCAGAGCAGGGCGCCATCTGTCTTCTATCTCTGTTGTGTTGCCTTGAGACAGAATCTCATACTGAAGCGGAAAACCTTGCTGTGTTCAGCTAGGCTTTATTTTTTTAACTGCTGTTCCCTCGTTCAGGGCATGCAGGAATAAACTGTTCCTACAAGAGGAACCCAGCAGGAAGGGAGGTTAAAGAGGAAACTGAGGCAGGGTGGTAAAATCAGGCCGATGATGTGGGCAGGGAGGTCAAATCACCATTTAGTCTGCTTCCACAATCTGCTGCTTACCAGGGGCCCTCAAACCAAGGCTGTGGTGACCCGCTGGGAGGCATGCCTAAGCACTTTCAAAGCCTCAGCTCAGGCAGAGACAGGGCGAGTCCAGATTGCGGCTTGCCTTTTGGAGCTCCTGTTGCCAGTAGTAAAGGCCCTTGCTTAGACTGCTCCTGGGTGGAGGAAGGAGTAACACCCGGGAAGACTGTCACAGGGGCTCATCACAGGCAAATATCCCGGCATTGTCAAATCACCCATTAGAGTGTCCTGATCTCAAACGCTGGAGAACTACTACTTTATAAGAGCACTGGAGTTTGATTTTATTACGCTGCCTCTTACCAATGAAAAGATTTCTGTGCAAATACAGGAACGAATGGATTTGCATTTCTGCAGAGGAAGCATGTGCCCTGGGAATTGGGCAGGACGCACGTGCGCTAACACACACGCGCGCACACACACACACAGTGTGCCCTGACCTCTTTCCTTGCCTCCCTGCCCGCGCCCACAGGTGAAGCTCGTGTTCGTAGAGGACCAAGCGATGGTGGAGACAGTGTTCCTCCTGACGTCACGCACCAGGGCTCTGCTGCGGCGCTTCCCGCGCATCCTGTTAGTGGACCGGCTGCCCGGGCTGCAGGGTGCGCTGGATCTGATGGCAGTGCTGTGTGTGGATAGCGCGGGCCGTGCGCGCCAGACTGCCTGTTGCGTAGCGCGCCCCGGCACACCCAGCCTGCTGAGGTTCATGCTGGTCTCTCTGCTGCAAAGTGCTCCAGACGTGAAAGGCCGTGTACGCTGCCTCACAGCTGGACCGGAGGTGGCCGGGCAGCTGCGTGCAGTTCGCCAGCTGTTGCCGTGTGCGCGCGTGCAGATCTGTCGAGCTCAGGGTCTGGAGACGCTCTTCAGTAAGGCACAGGAGTTGGGCGGTGCCAGCCAGGAGGATCCAGACCTGTGGCCACTCCTCTGCCGCCTAGCCGATTCAAAGTCCTATACAGCTTATAGCGAGGCGCTGGCTGAGCTGCGTTCCCAGGCTCCAACTGCCTTCATCAGATACTTTGAGCATAACTGGGCACCCCGCCACGACATGTGGGTACGTTTCCGTGCCTACGAAGCAACCCGTGACCTGGATGCCTGTGCTCTAGTGCGTGGTCATCGAAGGCGACTTCTGCGCCGCCTCAACCCCTCACACAGTGTGGCTCAGTGCCTTCGCGACCTCGTAGCCATGCAGTGGGCTGATGCGACTGGAGAGGCAGCCTCCGAGGGTGCTCACGGTGACAGAGTGTTACTGGAGAGCGAGCCCAGGAATAGGGCACAGATGGAGAAAGAGAAGGTGAGGGGTTCAGAGGCCAGCAACTGGGGAAGGCCTGAGCGAGAAAGTGAGAAGGGGAAGGGACTACAGTTGAGAGATGGGCAAGGAGTCTGGTCAGAGAGTCAGAAGGTGAAGGGACGTGAAGGGACAGGAGCCCCGCTGGAAAAAGAGCGCTTGAGAGGGCCAGAGGTCAGAGACTGGAGGGGAACCGAACTGGGGGATGGAAGGGCTAGGGTGCCGGGGCCCACAGACCGGAAAGGCACCCATGTTGAGTCTGAGAAGACCAAAGGTCTTGAAGGAAGTCCCTGGAGGGCTGTCAGATTGCAAGAGGAGCCGGCACATCTGCCGAAACCTCGAGATTGGAAAGGGCCTCAGTTTGAGATGGAGAAGGGGTTAGACATTAGGAAGTGGAGGGAGGTCCATGTGGAAAAGCCCTTAGAGTTGGTCCCCGAGAATGGAGATCAGAGGGGATCTCAGTGGGTCGGTGAGGGGCAAAAAGGGTCAGAGATTGCAGAGGAGAGAGATGGGAGGTTTCCAGTCAAAAGGAGACGGGGCCTCGAGGACATCGTTGTTGTTCATTTGGAGGATGCAAGAGCTACAGGCATAGCAAATGGAGACGAAGGGGAACCCCAAACTATCGGTTCCAAGAATGGAGGACAGCAGATGGAATTTGGGGGCCCAGGGCTGAGGAATGGTGTACCATGCACCGCTCCTGTGAAGACTGTGTTGGAAGGCAACCCAGAATGGGCAGTGGCAAGGGTCGAGTCCCTGGCCACAGGGGAGATAGTAAAAGGAAGAGGTGGAGAAGGCCCAGGGGAACCGAAGAAGCCTTGCCGCCCCTGCAGAGACGAGGGGGTGGACTGCGAGCCACTAGCCAAGTTCCGAGCAGCCTGTGGGCCAGAGCTGGCAGACCTAGTGGCCGAGGAGCTGGCTTTCGCCAGGCAGCACGGGACCCGAGGTTTCCACTGGACTGGAGCCGGCTTTGCCCTTAAGGATGGCACCTCAGACTTCTTCCTGGATGGGGCCCTGACACACTGCAGCTGCTCGATCCATGCTGCCAGGCGCCTGCCCTGCAGACACCTCTTTGCTGCACGTCTCCTCACAGGGGCAGCCTTGTTCCACATGGACCTACTCAGAGATTGCTGGGGGAGATCCCAGGAACCCTGACCCTGTGCACCTCTGTCTGCTACCCTCCACGTGGAGGGCAGAAACATATTCTTTGATCCCAAAGATAACAGGGCTCACGCCCAATGGGCCATCCCAGCCCTTCTAATCACCTGAGTCATCAAAGGACCTCCTCTTGGCCCTCTTCCTCTACATCCTAGGGGATGCTGGCCATGGTCTCTTGAGATCCTGGAGCCACACCTGTGGGGAGTGCTAACGGCCGGCCGGGGCACATTGAAAGGATGTTGCTCTGGAGAAGAAATGCATAAGGAGAGGCGTAGACAGGAAAAGGACAGAGCCAGGGCAGGGGTATTCTCAGTGGAGGTCGTGAGCAGAAGCCAAGGTACAGGGACACTAAAGGAAGTAAAGACTGAGGACCCTGGGGGCTACACGATCGAAACGGGAGAATCCAGGGAGAATGAACAAGACTAAGAGACGGGGAGAAAAGATAGGAGGAGGGAGGGCCAGAGATAGGACTGGGGAAGTGGAGTGCTGGAGAAGAGAGGGTGGTAACGGGAGGAGACAATTTTGAAAGGACATGACAAAGCATAGGAAAAGAAAAGAGGATAGGATGACCTAGGGACTTGGCTGTTTCTCAGGGTGGGGCAGGGGAAATGGCTCTGAAGATCTACTGGTATAACCTAAAGACTGCCTCAGAGGGAAGGGAACTAATTGAACGACTGTGCTTTGAGATTGAAATAAACAGCATTATTTTGGTCTCCAGGCTGAGTTGGTGGCTTCTTGGGGAAGCAGGGTGGACAGGGGAGACGGATCCTGAGGAAATTTCACCAATGAAATTCTTCTAGGATGAATGGAGGGTTCACACTCCATTGCTAGGACAGCTAATGACTCATCCGCTCTCTTCTGAACCATTTCACAAACATAGCAATTTCCAGACACTTAACCATGCCCAAGTCCTCTGGGTGATTAGTTTGAGAATGGCTTTTGGCCAACAAAGTCTTCTCAAGTAGAGGCAGGACTTCTAGAAAAGATTGTCTTACTCTTAAAATGTTCCAAAATGAGAGGATCCTAGGCCTACTCACCACCAATCACCTCAGGCCAGTGTGGAGATAAAGCCCATAGTAAGGAGTAGTAGAGAACCTGGAGATGAACATCTTACGCCAAAGAGATGGCTCAGCAGGTTAAAATTTTTAAAAAATAAAATTATATTTTAAAAAGGTTGCTCCTAAAATTTGTTCTCACCTCCACATGCATACATTCACACACACACACACACACACACACACACACACACACTGGGGAGAGGTGAGAGAATAAATCATTAATATCTAGATTCTTGATGGACTCTGGATGCAGGTCCTAGGGTTTGTTCAAGTGTGGTGCTTCTGAAGTAAAGGACATTGATAATGACGACTAGCTTGACTTTGGGGTTCTGTGTGCACAACTAATACAAGGCACCTAAGTCAACAGTAGGCTACAAAATCCACCTGCTCAGACTTCCATGTAGACATGAAAAGGGAAACTTGTTGAGACACAGAGTTGGATTTGGAAGGACAGGGAAGGGTAAGAGCTTTGAGAAAGATGCTGATTCTGTTACTGATGGACCACAAGGAACACTTACCACAGCAATGAAAGAATTCTAAGGTAAAAGACAACTCAGTGGTTCAGACAGGTAATCAAAAGCTAAACAAAGGAGATTAGATTCAGGGATCTTATCCTGGAATTAAAAAGGGGGGTATAGAAATGATAAAATAAAAGGGTAGATTGATGAGTCTACTTTAATCCAAAAAAAAAAAAAAAAAAACCTATTAATCTTACATATTTTACATTGGTATGGATTTGGGTTTATTGAAACAAATTTAAAGTTAATTTTGTTATAATGTAGGTAGATTTCTGTTCTTGTTTAGGATATTATGTTTATGCAGCTCATTTAAAAATACATGATTAAGAAATACAGATTAATTTACAATAATAAACTGATAGTCCTTTTAGGTTTTCAAAGTCATACAAAGATCTACTTCAGATAGGCAATCTTCAAACACTTCAAAGACCTACAGAATATGGCATTTAAAATATTTTAAGAACTTACACTTTTCTTAACAGTGAGACACATCTGCTCCTGGCAGCACCAATTACTTCAAAGAATCTGATGTGTACCGAAGAAACTCCATACGGAATTTGTTTTCTCTATGGAAAATGCTAGCCATGTGAGCAAAGAAACTGCCCTTGCCTCAATTGCTAACAGTTAATATCCAAATTGGACCAGCAGGGCACAAGAAAGGCAACTGCCAAACTTTGCCAAGACAAGGTAGGACACGGTCCTTCAAAATTCCCTGCTTCACAGGAAAGTCTATCAGATATGCTAGGCCTGTAGGCCAAATTTGGCTGCCCTAACATTACAAAGGAACTTTGGGTGACTGTCCAGGTAGCCTGATGTCCTTGTCATTAGGTAACATTTCACCCTTCTGGGGTCTTTGGTGGAATTGAAGACTAAATAGTTAAAATTATAGTTTTTTTCTTAGTTATAATAGAAAGTAAATTAGATACAAAACTTTAGACTCGCCGAGATAAGATACATAGTAATTTTTTCTAATTTTGTCAAGTACAAATGGATTGGATATTATTACTATAACTCTTAATAACTGTTTTGTTGTATATAGTTTTACTATATTAAGATGAAAACCTCCCCTTTTAATTAGACAAAAGGGGAAATGCTGTGGAACAACCCTTTTCTACACTATGAATACGTATTACTCTCATTGGTTAACAAAAAGCTGACAGAGGCAGGGCAGTGATGGCACCTGCCTTTAACCCTAGCACGTGGGAGGCAGAGGCAGGTGGGTCTCTGTGAGTTCAAGGCCAGCCTGGACGAGGACAGTTCCATGACAGCCTCCAAAGCTACAGAGAAGCCCTGTCTTAAAAAGCTGACAGGCTAGTCGCTGGGCAGGAATTTAGGTGGGAAAGCCAGACTGATAATGATGGGAAGGAAGAGGGCAGAGTCCGGAGAGATGCCAGCCAGCCACCCAGGAAGCAAAATATGCTAGAAGACAGGGAAAGGCACAAGCCATGTGGCAATACACCGATTATTAGAAATGGGTTAGTTTAAATGTAAGAGTTAGCTAGTAACAAGCCTGAGCTATCGGCTGAGCATTTATAGTTCATATTCAGTCTCTGAATTGGTTATTTGGGACCAAGTGGTGATGATACAAAGTATCTTGAATCACCCAAGAGGATTGTCTATACCCTTCCTTCCTACAATCTACAAAACAGCATTGAAATAGAAGCACATTAGAAATAGGGGTGGGGGTGGCTTGGTGGTTAGGAGCGCCTAAGCCCAATCCCTATTACAACATGGAGTGGCTAACAACCATCCGTAACTCCAGCTTCAAGAAATCTGATGCCCTTTTCTGGCCTTCATGGGGACACACACACACACACACACACACACACACACACACACACACACCAGAGAAAAATTAAAATTTTAAAACAGAAACAGAGCATAGAAAGAGATTTAGTGAAATGGATATAGTTCATCTCTCTTCACCTTGGAGGAAATGTATGCTAAAAACAAAAAACTGAAGTATAGTTTAAGCCAAGGAACAGTATATATAAAGTGATTTTGTCCTTAGGGAAGGCAAAAGAAAAAGTCAAAATGAGTTACCCTCATAGCTTTTGGCAAATCTTAACTGTACCTGAGAAGAGGGAATCTCAGCTAAGAAATTGCCCCTGTCCTGGTGAGGTTTTGTTTTTGTTTTGTCAGCTTGACACAAACCAGAGTCAAATGGGAAAAGGGAAGTCAGTTGAAAATATTCTTCTATGAGACTGTGTGTGTGCGTGTCTATGGGACATTTTCTCGATTGCTAATTGACAGAGGAAGGCCTAGTCTTGTGTGGGCGGTGCCACTCCTTGGTAGATGATCCTGCGTGGTACAAGAAAACTGAGCACGCCATGGGGAGCAAACCAGTACACAGGGTTCCTCCATGACGTCTGCTTCCGTCCCTGTCTCCAGGTTCTCTTGAGTTCCTGTCTTAGCTTTCCTCAATGGACCTGGGATATGTAAGCCAAATAAACCCAAGCTGCTTTCAGTCATGGTGTCTTGTTACTGAAACAGAAAGCAAACTAAGATAGCCTCCATCGGGTTACCTTGTGGACAAGTCTATGGATCATCTTTCTTAGTTGCTAACTGATGTAGAAGGGCTCTGCCCACTGTACATGGTGCCATCTTCAGGCAAGTGTGCCTAAGTTGTTTATAAAAGGTAACTAAGCCAGGAATGGTGGCACACACCTTTAATCCCAGTACTCGGGAGGCAGAAGCAGGTGGATCTCTGTGAGTTGGAGGCCAGCCTAGTCTGTAGATCAAGTGCCAGGACAGCCAGGGCTACACAGAGAAACCCTGTCACAGAAAAGAAAACAGGAAAAATGATAATAATAATGTAAATGAGGCAAGCCAATAAAGCATCATTCCTGCATTGTCTTTCCTTGGTGAAGAACCAGTTACCAGTAACCCAAATAAACCCTTTCATCCCTTCCCAAAGTTGCTTTTGGCTGTGGTGTTTATCACGGCAACAAAAAGCAAACCAAGACTGTGACTCTTGGGGTATGCTACCGGTGCCCAACTCATGAGTAAAATCCATTTCTTTGGGCCAGTGCAAAATTCATCTCCTGCTGAAGACCATCCCTGAGTAGTTGCCCTGAAGTCATCTCTCCTCATACTCCAGATTTCTCCACCTCATTCCTCATAGACACACACCATCATCTAGAAGTCTATCACATGTTTATCAGTACGAAAACATTGTCTGGTCTTACGCCCATTACTCGGTGGATGTAGCTTTCAGTTGGTTAGCCTCTTTATGTTACATGCCCTAATTAGTTTGTTTGTTTACTAATTAACTTTGCATGTATGTGTGGGTACCTATGCCACAGCATATGTGTGGAAGACAAAGGATGACTTGCAAGAGTAGGTCCTTGCTTCCAGGGGATTCAACCCTGGTGGTAAGGGTAAATACAAACACTCTCACTTGCTGAGCCATCTCCCTGGCTCCTTTATGTTGCAGTTTGGGGATAACAGTACTTACTTCATAAGGTTCTGTAGGGAGTGTGTGTACAGAGTCTAACATGCCTGCATTTCTTTACTCAAAGTGCCCTATTTATCCATTAGCATACTGTTTTCGATTAGTGACCTATGAAGTTATTATCCTTCTATAACCAACACTCCCCACTTTTCCAGTAAGAAAAAAAAAAATTAATTAGTTCTCCGTTGTACACGGGATTTCTGGCATAAAGCAAGCTGTGAGTTAGAAAGATGAAAAGGAAATGGCCGACCGGCTGGGAGGAACGACGCTGTATCGTTCCTGTGGCGACAATACTGCTTATCCTTTAGATCCCAGCTTCAGAAACCTTGTCCCCATCCAATTCACCCATTGGTCATCCGCTGTAGAACGTAGGAAACTACAACTTCCATCAGACTGAGCGTCGCTCCGCCTTCTGAACTCACGCCCTTTGTGCTAAGCTAGAGCGCATGCGCAGTGTCCAAGCTTTGTTGCTAAGCGAGTTCCCCTCACAAGCTTCGGTCTTTAACTGGTTGGATCGGGAGGCTGTGGTAACAACAGGGGAGCCCCCATTTGCTCTCAGGTACAGAGAGCTACTGGCCCAGGTCCTGGTCTGGGGCAGGTGTGGGGAGGAGGGCTCCAGGGCAACGGATGCATTTCATTGTGTTGCGGAAATCCAAAGGTTACTGTTGCCATGGTGATCCTGGTGCAGAAGGTGAAGTGAGATGAATCCAGGAATTCAATAGCCAAAGCAAGCCAGAATTAAAATGAAGAAATAGAGTATGGTACAAGGATTGGCTTGAAACGAGAGGAATTAGACATACTAGGGAAGATATAACTCAGTGGTTAAGAGAACACTGGCTGCTCTTGCAGAAGACCAGGTTTCAATTCCCAGCAACCACGTTAGTTCCCAACCATTTCTAACTCCAATCCCAGGGGATCCAGTGCCCTCCCCTGGCTTGTATGGGCATCAGGCTTGTAAGGCCCGGCAATGACTCTAGAAATTTCCCCTAGGGCATCCCCACTTTCCCCAAAGCATCTCCCTGTCTCCTCGTGTGCTGTTTTCCCAGTGACCTTTCCACATATACTTATTAAAGCTCTATTATTATTTTATGAGTATGGATGTTTTGCCTTTCGTGAATGCCATTGCCATGTTGTCTGTAGAGTTCCTTGCATTGACCGTCATGGAGACTACCACAGCTAGCAGGGCAAATCGTGACTAGAGGCAGAATTCCAGGTCTCTGAGTGATACAGAAATATGCATTCTCATCCCTGTGGGAATGACAGGCCCAGTCTGACTGAATGCACGAGGGCACTTTGAGAAACAGGGACCCCACACAGGGAGATAGGCATGAATATTACTGAGAAAACTGGGGTCCCCTTTGGGGGGTACTTAATCTCATTAATGAAATTTGAGAATGACAATTTTATTAGTTTTTAACGGGAAAGAAAGACACAAAACAGGACAGGCAACCTGTAACCTTTGGCAGCTGCTGGGACAAGGGAATCTGAATAAAAGAGAAAGCCGGACCTTTTAGGGTAGGGTCCAAGAAAGCCAGAGCTTTCAGCAACGGAAGTCCGCACACCTCTGCATGGCAGAAGGGGGGGGGGGGGCTTCAGAAAAAGACTGAAAGTGTCTAGTCTATCGTGGGAAGAGGCAATTTAGTAAAGGGAAAACTGTGTGGTACACACCTTTAATACCAGCACTCAGGTGACTGCAGCAGGTGGGTCATTGTGAATTCAAAGCCAGCCTGATGCACACCTTCAGTTCCAGGCCAGTCAGAGCTACACGGTGAGAGGTTCTCTCAAAGGGGAGTGGGGGGGGGGAACAGAGAGTGGAAAACACTCCCAAGAATGGGAATGGGCTGTGAGATTTAATTTTAAAATAATAATAAATAGCCAGGTTGCTGGGCATACAACCCTTTTATGACATTTACACTTGCATCGTGCCCCCAACACACATACACACACCATTTGCACAACCAGAATTCTCTGTTCCCTAGATGCAGCCAGGTGAGGAAAACCTTCCAGTATTCTGGTACAAACTGGTCTGCGCATGCTCCCTTTGTTGTATGATACCCAGGTTGGGAAGGGATTCCTATTGCGGTAAATAAGGATCAGGATAAGCAAATAGGCCGAATAGATGTTTATTCAGGGAGAAATAACTTACAACCTAGACAGATGAACACCAGGAAATTCAACCCGATCCTCTCCTGTCCGAGTCACGCCAGAAAAGAAGCCTTTCCTGGCCCCCTCCGACCTCCTTCCTCAGGTCACCTCCGCCCATCGCTCCACCCCCCAATGGGCGTGGTCAGTGCTACAGAAGGACTACCTCACTACAGATTCCAGTCTTCCTCTACAAACAGGCAATGCATGTTCTTTTTGTCGTATGCAGCCTAGGCTGGATGGACTTTAGGACTCTCTCTCTAGCCACTGGCTTCTTATGTTAACTTTGTTGTGCTTGCCCCCCCCCCAACCCCAGATTCCTGCATATTAACTAAAGTAAGAAAAGAGTAGAGTAAAAAGAAGAGAGCCCATAGCCAGGCATTAGGGAGTGAGGGACCTTGGAACACTCAGCCCCAAAGGGGATGTCTCCATCAAATCCCTCCCCTCGAGGCTCAGGTAACCTTGTGGGAAAAGAGGCAGAGGGGATGGAGGACACCAAGAAAACAAGACCTTCTGTATAGCTCTGAGGGGAAAGGCTTCCCAGTGACAGTATTGCAGTAATGCAAATGTTACAAGTCTGAAGGGAAAGGTATCTTGGCAGCTGGACCCAAGGGATACCACAGTCACATCACAGAACAAATCTCACACAAGAGATGTATTGGTGGATGACAGTTGTGTAGCTTGCTCGGTTTGTGGAGCCCCTGGCAGAGGGACCGGGATCTGTCCCTGGAACATGAGCTGGCTTTGTGGAACCCATCCCCTATGGTGGGATGCCTCGCTCAGCCTTGGTGTAGGGGGGAGGAGCTTGGTCCTGCCTCAACTTGCTGTGCCAGGCCTGACCCTTTCTGAGGGGTGGTTGGGGGAGGTGCTGTAAAAAGGAGGTAGAAGTGGAGAGAGGGAATGGGAGGGAGGGGAAACTGTAGTTGGTATCTGAAATGAATTTTAAAATTAAAATTTAAAAAGAGAGAGAGATGTATTGGGAGAGACACAAGAGATGGCTGCCTCTGCCCAGGAGGGCAGCAGCAACTGAGCAGGAGACAGGCTTATATTGGGTTTCTTGAGTTTTCCACAGTAGAGATATCAGGGTGGGGACTGGTGGGACTTCAAGCCAAGCCCAAGGATTGGTGGTATTTTGAGTTCAAGGACTGGTGGGTTTTGTTACGTTTTCAAACCTGGAAGTAGCTTGGACCTTTTACCCTACACCCTCTAAGTCAACGTGATCAAAGCTCATGTGAACTCACAGAAACCGAGGCAGCATGCCTGGGGCCTGCTCAGTTCTGCACTAGCATCATGCCTGGGGCCTGCTCAGTTCTGCACTAGGTCCTTCTCATAGATGTTATGGCTTCCGGGTTAGTGCTTTTATGGGATTCCTGTGAGTGTGTGAACAAGCGGGCTTCTGTTTCTTGCGTCTGTTGTTTTGCTGCGGATGCGGGAGACGAAACATGAGCCACAAAACTCAACAAAACCCACGTGGAGTTTATTGGGGAAAGGGAACAAAGGGAGGGGTGGTGTGGGCCAATTAGGATCAGAGATGGAAGGGGAAGGGAGGAAGGGTGGGACGGTAGGAGGCGCTTGCTTAAAAGGGAAAGCTTGTGCGTGCATACAGAGTCCTTACACAGCAACATAAAACATGACATAGCTGTTTGCATAAAGTTTGAGGGGGTCCTTGAGTGGGGGACCATGGCAGATTCCATGGCAGGTGGGGGGATGAGACGGAAGGACAAACGTGCCAGGCAGACAGAGCTTAAGTGAGAAGTTCTATTAGAAAGGGGAGGGAGGGGGAAGGAAAGAGAAAAGGGGTAAAGAGACAAGGAGACAGAGAGAGGACAGAAGAGGGAGACAGGAAAAGCCCTGTCTGCCCTAGGGGAACAGCGGGAAAGAGAGAGTGGGAAAGAACAGAAAGAGAGGAGAGTATGGAGGGAGAGGAGCCGGAAAAGGAGCAAAGAACGTAAGTGGGCAAAGGTCTTTTTTTTTTAAGGGGTGCTTTAGACATGCATGTTTCTGTGCTGACCAGGGCACTGCCTGAGTGCATTCTGCCAGGTGACAGGGGCAGGCCAGCACAATACCTGAATCCTTACAATTGCCATGCAACACAGAGCCCTTTGAGCTGTGTCAGTATCTGCCTGAAGGCTGGTGTGCGTCCCCTGCCAATTGCTACAAGCTCAGCATACCACCTGAACCCTTATAGTGTCTTCTCTTGGGCTCTTTTCCTTCTGTTTGTTTGTTTGTTTGTTTGTTTGTTTTTTCCAGTTCCAATTGTTAGGTTTTGTTTTATCTAACTTTATCTTATTAGAAGAAAACAACACAGTGAAGTAGGTAAATGCACATGAGCTGGATCCCACTTCCAGTTGTTATTTGCCATGTGACCTTGGGCAAATAATCCACTCTCCCTGCCTGTAGTGATTAGTTTTACTTTACAGCCTGACAATCTAGACTCAGTGAGAGATTGCTAGATCGGGTTGAACTGTAGGTATGTCTATGGGGGGATTTTATTTATTGTTAACTGGTGTGGGAAGGCATGGTCCCAATATGGGTGACGCCATTCCCTAGGAAGGGGAACTGAACTATATAAATATAAATATAAACTGAACTATATAAATAGAAGTAAGCATGTAAGCATTCATTCCTCTCTGCTCTCCACTGTGGCTGTGACGTCACTAGCTGCTTCAAGATCCAAATGCTGTGATTTCTTCCACAACAATGAGCTATACCCTGGGATTGAGAGCTAAAATAGAAGAAAGTGTTTACTTGGGACTTAACTATTTCAAAGGGTTAGAGGCTATGACCATCATGACAGAGAGCATGGGAGCAGATAGGCAGATATGACACTGGATTTGTACACGAGAATTGTTTTTGAGGTTTTTTTTTTTTAACTTTGTTTTATTGAGCTATACATTTTTCCCCTTCCCTCCTCTCGTCTCCCATTTCTCCTGCTCCTCCACCCCTCACACTCCCAATTTTCTAAGGAGATATTCAGGAGTTCTTGTCTGTAAAGAGTAAGGTTTTTCTGCCCGCCGCTGGTGGTGTCCCGCCGCTGCGCCAGCCCCAGTTGACACACTGAGTCTCTGTATTTGATATAGTGCTGCTGGCCAGGTACTAGTTTCTTATCGGCTAGCTATGTCTTAAGTATTAACCCATTTCTGTTAATCTATGTATTTCCACGTGGCCTTACTGGAGAGCCAGCTGCCATCCTGCTCTCTCCAGACTCTCCATGTTGACTCCTCCTTACTACTTCCTCTTTCCTCCTTGTCTCCTAGTCCCGCCTATCTTGCTTTCCTATTGGCCAACAGTGCTTTATTCATTAACCAGTATGAGAAACGTATTTACAGAATGACATCTCCCATCACTTGCCTTTTCCCCTTCTTAGGCAGATCCATGTATGTCCCTCTTAGGGTCCTCTTTGTTACCTAGGTTCTCTGGGGTTGTGATTTGTAGGCTAGTTGTCCTTTGCTTTATGTCTAATATGCACTTATGAGTGAGAAAATATTATATTTGTCTTTCTGGGTACGGGTTACCTCACTCAGGATGGCATTCTCTAGTTCCATCCATTTGCCTGCAAATTTTAAGATGTCATTGTTTTTTACCGCTAAGTAGTACCACATTTTCCTTATCCATTCTTCAGTTGAGGGGTCATCTAGGTTGTTTCCAAGATCTGGATATTATGAATAATGCTGCTATGAACATAGTTGAGCAAATGTCCTTGTGGTGTGAGTGTGTGTAGTGGGATATTCACTTTGTCTCCTTCTGTGGCACTGACCACGCCCATTGGGGGGTGGAGCCATGGGCGGAAGTGACCTGTGGAAGGAGGTCGGAGGAGGCCAGAAAAGGCTCTCTCTTTCTGGCGTGACTCGGACAGGAGAGGATCGGGTTGAATTTCCTGGTGTTCATCTGTCTAGGTTGTAAGTTATTTCTCCCTGAATAAACATCTATTCGGCCTATTTGTTTATCCTGATCCTTATTTACCGCAATAAGTGTGTATCCTTTGTGTATAGCCCAAAAGTGGTATTGCTAGGTCTTGAGGTAGATTGATTACTAGTTTTCTGAGAAACCACCATACTGATTTCCAAAATGGCTGTACAAGTTTTCATCCCCACCAGCAATGGAGGAGTGTTCCCCTTTCTCCACATCCTCTCCAGCATAAGCTATCATCAGAGATTTTGATCATGGCCATTCTGATAGGTGTAAGATGGTATCTCAAAGTAGTTTTGATTTGCATTTCTCTGGTGACCAAGGATGTTGAGCATTTCCTTAAGTGTCTTTTGGCCATTTGAGATTTCCCCTATGGAGAGTTCTCTGTTTACATCTGTACCCCATTTATTTGGTCTTTTGGTGTCTAGTGTCTTGAGTTCTTTGTATATTTTGGAGCTCAGTGCTCTCTCAGATGTGGGGTTAGTAAAGATCTTTTACCATTTTGTAGGCTGCCATTTTGTCTTGTTGACCATGTCCTTTGCTTTACAGAAGCTTCTCAGTTTCCGTAGGTCCCACTTACGCCTCTTTGCTCTCAGTGTCTGTGCTACTGGTGTTATATTTAGGAAGTGGTCTCCTGTGCCAGTGCCCTGATCAACAACCATGACACAGAGACACCTAACATGGAATGGTGTGGTCTTTGGAATCCTAAGCACGTGCACATAGAGGACATGATTGATGTCAGGAATCATTTCTCCATCACTCTTCTACCTTATCCACTAAGGAAAGATCTTCCAGTCAAGCCCAGAACTCTGGGGACCTCCTGTTTCTTCCTTCTGAGTCTGAAACAATAGGCAGGCACCATGCCCACTCAGCATTTATGTGCATGGGCTCTAGGGATCTGAATTTGAACCTCATACTAGCATGGCAAATGCTTTACTCACAGAACGTCCCCTCAACAAAGATACACTATCTCTATGCCATAAACAGGTTACACGGTCATCTTATTCTCACTTTTGGCGTTTTTCTTAGTTTATTTGCTGTCACTAAAGTAGTACCAGACCATTCCTGGCATGTTTAACAAGTTGGTAATTAAAAAGTTGCTCAGGGAAGAATAATTTCACAGAAGTAAACCACACAAGCTTGCTACTTGCTATATTTTTTCCTTGGGATGAAAATCAGTTTTGTTTCACATCACAATAATCTATGATCAGGATGTAGAACCTCAAATGTAAGGACGAGGAGGAATGAGATGCCACCATGTTCCAAATTAGTGTTGTTGGGGAATTCAAGGTACTTGAAAGTTAGAGCAAACTTCATGAGAACAACAGCAAAGCCAAAACAATGGCACCAAGCAGGAAACACCAAAGCAGGTTGGTGGACCACTTAGAATAAACAGTGTGGTTTTGAGCCATAAAATGACCCCAGGCTTCATTGCTCTTTAAATTTAGAATCATTATCCAATGGACACTCTGTAATTTTAGAAGAGTTTACATGTGCATATGAAGTTAATTATAATAATACTACTACATGTCAAGTTTGTTCTTTATAAAAGTTACACACATGGTTATATGACAATTGTTAATTTATTAATGTGTGTTTATTCCTATGAAGTCTTCAGAGTCTCATACTTAAAACATACCATCTCTAAAAAAACAACAGGTAAGGTGGCTGCATTCCTGAATCCCAGTGGGAGGTGGAAGGAAGAGGAACAGGAGTCCAAGGTCTTCTCAGTGCTTCACAAGTTCGAGGCCAGCATGGCCTGTATAAGGCCCTGACTTTAAAAACTGCTGTATCTGTCAGTTCCTACCATCTGAATATTAGGAACGCCATGGTTATTTTTCTCGGATATGGCAAAGAATCCTCTAAAGCAGAGAGGATTTTGGGTGTCAGATTAGCCATGGCATCCTTTTGTAGAAAAGGTACATTCAAAGTTTGAGAAGGAAGAAATGAATGTGGAAATAATTCTCCTATTGTTCATCATAACATAAGGGCAGATGATTGGGTAGCCTGAAGATAAAGCTCCACTAATCAGGTCCAATACCAGGCTGTTCTTAGGTCTGTGGAATGAATAGAAGGTGACAAAGGTGTTTGAGAAGTGGAGAAAACATGAAGAAACCCACCAGCAGAAGGATGCTGTGTGTGGCTTTCTTTTCAGAGGAGGCCTGGGAAGAGACTCTGGAACTGTGGACATGCCGGGTTCTCCTGTTGTGTCTGAACAGGAGGGTCACCATGTAGAGGCTGGTCCCCATCATGAGAAACACAAACAGGATGTCTCTGATCGTTAATGCAGTTGCAAGTGACAAGGTGGTGTGATGGCGAACCTGGTTACTTCGGCAGTATGTCTGGGAATCTCTAGAACCCACAACAGTGAAGTTGATTTGGCCCTCTACGTTTCCAACCATGGGGATATAGAGAAAGGTATTGATGACCCAGATGAGAAGGAGTGAGGGGAAAATGCAGGACTCAAGCTTGGATTTAAGCCATGCCCACTTAGAATGATTAGAACTGACAGTGATGGCTTGAAATGCACTCAGTAGAGAAGTAGTGCAGATGGAAAGGCCCCTGGTAACACTGTATGCATACAAAACTGCCTTACATCCAACATCATGGAAAAGGAGCTTGACTGCAAAGGATGCCATGACATCTGGTATCAGCCTGAACACCACGCTCAAAACATTGACAAGTGTCAGATGTGTGAAAATCATATCTATGGGCTTCTTCAAACGGGGCTGAAGTAAGAAGGTGTACATGTATAGTATGAAGAGCATTGAGTTTCCCAGGAATCCAATGAAAATTTCTGACAGGAAGAAGAATCCAGAAATGAGGTCTCTTGGAAACATTATCTTAAGGAAGTCTTTGGTGTTCTGACTGAACAAGGCAGACCCACCAAATATAAATGCATGACTCTGTGAGGTTAAGATTAGTAGTGGACTAGGTGGATGAATACAGAGACTGACAGATAAGCACAAGGAGATGGCTGTGAAATGCACACCCTGCAGGCCAGGATCAGAGGTGTCCTTACCAGGAACTGGTTTCCATTATTTCTGAGAGCCTGAGAGTAGAAAGGTCAGGGTTAATGGACGCATATGGAAACACACAACATATTAGTATATGAACCAGGACATATTTGACTTAGATGAGAGATGCATTCATATCGTACAGAACTAAAAAAAAAAAATCTAAACACCAAAAAACAAAACAAAACAAAACAAAACAAAACAAAACAAATAACCACGAGGCGGGGGTGGCACACACCTTTAATCCCAGCACTCAGGAGGCAGAGGCAGGCGGATCTCTGTGAGTTCGAGGCCAGCCTGCGCTACAGTGGGAGTCCCAGGACAGGCTCCAAAGCTCCAAAGAGAAAGCCTGTCTCATAAAACCAAAAACAAACAAACAAACAAACCGTTTTTTTTTTAAAAGTATAAAATGAAATGGAGGATTCTCAAAAGATGAAAGACAATTGGCTGAGAAACACTTTTTCTAATGTCCAGAATCATTAGTTACCAGGGAAATGCAAATCAAATTTTAGATTTCAAGTTAGTCCAGTCAGAATGAAACAAAAGACAGCACTCAATGGGGAGAAGGCAGGAAAGAGGGAAAACTTCCCCAGTGCCCTAACTGCTACAGGTACTAAGGAAATCAGTGTGTGGATCCTCAGACAGCTGAAAATCCATCTACCTCGTGATTCAGCCATGCCACACATGGGCATATGACCAAAGGACTCTACATCTTACCACAGAAATGTAGTACATCCCTGTTTCTTACTGCTGTGTTCCAAATAGCCAGAAATCAGAAACAGCCTAGATGGCTATCAACGGATGAATGGATAATGAAAATGTGATGGCTGTGTGTGTGTGTGTGTGTGTGTGTGTGTGTGTATCATTCAGATTTTCAGGAAAATGGGATTATAATACTTATGGGTGAATGGATTGAGGTAGAGGCAATCATCCTGAGCAAAGTAACCCTGTCCCAGAAAGATAAATGCTACAGTTTCTCCCTTGTACCCTACTTCTAAACCAGTGTGTTCTTAATTATTTGACGTCTCTATAAAACATGATAGCTCCAAACAAGCGTGTGGCTATTAGTTATTCTAACCTTGGTTTAGACTCTTATTACACAACTCTGCCAGGACAAGAATCATTTGCACAATTTCCTGTCAGAGCTATTCAGGCACAGACATTCAGCTTGCTACCTTCAACTTTGCTTTCTGAGTCAAATGTCAGTGTTCAGGGCAAGTGTGGTTCACACAACCTGTAAAGGCTCCTGAAACAGAGCGGGAAGAGCTAAAACTACATCTAAGGATCCAACTGTTCAAAACACAACTCTTTCTTATTATTTAATTTATTATTTTACATGTCGATCCCAGTTCCCTTTCCCGCCCTTTGTCCCTCCCTTACTTTTATCCTCTCACATGCTCCTGACCCAAACCAGCGTTCATGGCATGAAGGAGACACCTAATCTGACCAAGAATAGAAGTGTCTTGCCAACTGACCAGGAAGAAAGTGTGACTATTTTGTATGTCTTATGGGAAGATGGTATTTTGAAGGAGATACCCAATCTGACCAAGAATAGAAGTGTCTTGCCAACTGACCATGAAGAAAGTGTGACTATTTTGTATGTCTTATGGGAAGATGGTATTTGCATTTTCCAGCATAGTTACAATGGTGCTGATAACAAGTTGGAAATTTCAATCAAGCTGTAGATCCTGAAGCGTCCTGAGAGGTAAAAACAATAAGATATGGTCACTGAGTGACCAAGCATCAAACACGTCTCTTTCTTTTCTAATTCTTTTTTTATTTTTATTATTCTCTCATCTATTTCATCCTGACCATAGTTTCCCCTCCCTCCTCTCCTCCCAGTACCCCCTCTCCGAGATCCACTCCCCACTCCTGTTCCACGTCCCTTCAGAAGAGGGCAGGCCTCCTAGGGATATCAACTGAACAAGGAGTATAAAGTTAAAATGAGACTAGGCACCTCCCCTCATGTTAAGGGGAGAAGGCAACCCAGTAGGAGGAAAAAAAGTCAGCCATTGCCATACAAGGTCCCCCACAGGAGGGAAAGGGATCTCCTGAACATATTGGGAGTTGGGTGGGCAGTGAGTGGAGAGGGAGTTAGGAGAAAGAGAAGGGGAGGAGAGGAGGGCAGAGGAGAACATGAGGGACCAGTATGATTGAATGGGGAGGAGGGTAGAAGAGAGCAAGAAAAAAAATACCATAATAGAGAGAGCCATTATAGGTTTGAAGAGAACACTGGCACTAGGGAAATGTCCAGAGACCTACAAGGATGACCCCAACTAACAATCTGAGTAATAGTGGAGAGGCTACTTTAAATGTCCTTCCCTGATAATGAGATTGATAACTAACTTATATGCCATCCTAGAACTCCAGATGCAGAGATGGAGGAGTTATAAGGAAAGGGATCAAGACCAGGCTACAGAAACCCGCAGAGACAGCTGACCTGAACAATGGGAGCTCATGGACTCCAAACTGATAGCTGGGAAACCAGCATAGGACCAACCCAGACCCCCTGAACATGGGTTTCAGTTAGAAGGCCTGGGCAGCCTAAGGGACCTCTCTCTGACAATGGAACCAGGATGTGTCCCTAGTACATGAAAGGACTTTGGGAGCACATTCCCCATGGAGAGATAATCTCTTAGCCTAGACACACAAGAGAGGGCCTAGGCCCTATTCCAAATGACAGATTTTGATGATCCCTCCTGGAAGGCCTCACCCTCCCTGAGGTTTGGGTGGGGAATGGGATTGGAAGGGGGGCATGGGAGGATGGGGAGGGAGAGGGAACTGGGATTGATATGTAAAATAAGAAAAAGTAATAATAATAATAAAAAGTCGGGCATTGCTCCCACTGTTAAGAGTCTCACAAGAGCTGGGTGGTGGTAGTGGACACCTTTAATCCCAGTGTTCTGGCGAAAGTTCCGCCTCAGCTCCTACCATCCATACACCTAAAGAGTCTGGAATGTTCTGGTAGAAGTTCCACCTCAATACCCCTCCCCCATCTCTCTCCAAACCCTGCCCCATCCCAGTAAGCCTGCCTGCCAAACAGGGCTCCTCCAGCAGAGATGCTCAAGTATTTAAATTGCCCCCCCCCCCCCCCCCCCCCCCAGTAAACAGACACATGGTTTCTCAGGCTCTCTTTCCTGCCTCCTCTCTGGGAGGCCAGAAAATCATCCCAGAATGTTTTACCTATTAAATGTGGGGTTTTTCTAATTTAGTTTGATTTGGGCTGATTTGGGTTGCTGATTCAGTGGAGAGGCTTATCAGGGTGCAGAAACATTTCACCCAGCACTTGGGAGGCAGAGGCAGGTGGATCTCTGTGAGTTCAAGGCCAGTCTGGTTTACAGAGCTACTTCCAGGATGGCTAAGGCTATTATGAAGAGAAATCCTGTCTCGGGGGGTGGGGGGTACCACAAGAACAACAAGCTACACAATCATAATATATACTGAGGATCTAGGCCAGACCCTTATAGGCTCCCTGATTGTTGGTTTGGTATCTATAAGCTTCTAAGAGCCTTGGTTACTTGATTCTGTGAGCTTTCTTGTGGTATTCTTGACCCCTCTGCCTCCGACAATCCCTTCTCCCTCCCTCTTCCACAGGATTCCCCTAACTCAATCTAATGTTTGGCTGTGGGTCTCTGAATCTGTTCCCATCAGTTGCTAGATGAAGCCTCTCTGATGATGATTATGCTAGACACTGGTCTATGAGTGCAGCAGAGTGTCATTAGGAATCATTTCATTGGCTTTTTTTTTTTTTTCCTGCTGATGTTTGGTGTTACCCTAGGTTTTATCCTAGGTTGACCGGCCTGTGCTTTCTGGCTCTCCAAGCATTGTCGGACATGGGCTCTCTCTTGTGGCATGAATCTCACACTGGATCAGTCATTAATTGATCGCTCCCACAAGTTCTACACCAGCTTTACTCCTAGCACATCTTGTAGGCAGGACAAATTGTAACTCAAAAGTATTGTGGCAAGTTAATGTCCCAATGCCTCCATTGAAAGCCTTGCCTACTTACATGGATGACTGCTTCAGGCTCCGTACACCCCATTACTAACAGTCTTTACTAGGGTCACCCTTGTAGATTCCATCGTAGTAGGTTTCTACCTTGCCTGTGGAATGACAATTCCAGTTGTCCCTCCTAGTACTTTCTCCCTCCACTCCCTACCCCAACCTGACCCCTCCTGTTCCCATCTCCACATACGCATCTCTCTCCTTTCACAAACATGCTTCTTGGCACACAAGAAGCAGTGCCACAAACCTTGGGCCTGGCTGTGGAGCAAAGAACAGGCCAGTGACCCAGTTGCAGTCCATCTGAACTGTGTGCTCAGGCTAGTCAAGGCCAGTCAGCTTCCCAATGGAACCCAAATCACCCAGGCTCTGTTACATGTTCAACAATAGAGGGTGAAATCTACACCCTCAAGGGAATCCTTATTCCACGGCTGGCTTTCCACATCAGGATCCTAGATAGATGCCTTGTGATGCCCACAGGGACCAGGATGGGTACAGTACATTTAAGGCCCTGTTCACAAGACAGACAATGGAAGTTCCTTGTACAAATCCGGTAGCATCCATGAGATCCAGGTCCATGGTCACTTAGTCATGCTTTCATTAAAAGGTCTTACATAACTATGGAAGGCCTGGCCTCGTCTATGAACAGAGCCTAAATGCACAATGATTACTCCGGTGTATAGATGTAAGACAGACCAAACAGTAGGGATGTGTCCAAGCTCCGAATATGTCATGGGTGGAAGTTCCAAAGCAGCCCAGGCTTTGGAGACAAGGCAGAAATGGGACCTCGGGATCTGAGACTAAGTCCCTGGAAATCCCCGGAGTAAACAGACTGAGAAGGAACCTATCCTACCAACTCACTGCCTTGGGATGCAGATTCAAAGGAGCATGAGATCTTCAGTCTTAAATTGGGTGTGGTCTTGTTTAAAGGCTTGCCTAGGAAGAGACCACCTGGAGACAAACCTCTCCACTGCCACTGTCTCTGGACCTTCCTGGGGCCAGAGGAGAAGCAGAATTGTTCCAATGAGGGTTAAGCTGGGCTGCCTGTCAATCACTGTATGTGCTGAAGTTGCCCTCCTTCCCCACCCCACACACTGCAATGGGAAACATAAATTCAGCTGAACACAACAGACTGAGCAGACTCCATTAAATAAGAGGAACAAAAGGGCTGGGAACAAATGAGAACTAAAAACTAGAGGAGAAAAACATCTACCCTAACAACGTGCAAAACTCAACACACACAAATGCTCACACACACACACACACACACACACACACACACACACACAAGGAGAAAGCAACTGCCATCATCACACCTTCAGTTAGAAGAGCCCACCACCACAATCAAGGAGAAGGAGGGATGAAATGTCTGGAAGCTTTCCAGAGTCCCACTTTACAGAGGACCCCATGACCACATGCAGGACCCAAGATGATGAATGAAGGCAGCAGATCAATTCAAGGCAGGATGGGAAATACCCTTTCCAGAGACTGGCAAGGGTAATTAAAGACACACGGGGAAAAATTAGCAAGGTAATTAAGGCCCTGAGAGCTAACCGAAATGCCGAGAATGACAGAACCATGCAATGAAATCAAACAGCTGAACGCTCCAGCAGCAGATGAGACCAAGGAGATGAGAAGTGATGTCCAGGCTGGAGGATGACATCAAGAACACAGCCAGAGAACCTGCATGGAACCAACCTAGACCCTCTGCATGCATGTGACAGCTGTGTAGCTTGGTGTCTTTGTAAGGCTCCTGGCAGGGAGATCAGGACCTTTCCCTGGAGCTTAGCTGGCTTTTGGGAACCTGTACCTCATGCTGGATTACCTTGTCCAGCCTCGATACAAGGGAAGGAGCTAGGTCCTGCCTCAACCTGATGGGCCATGCTTTGCTCAATCAAGCCCATGGGAGGCCTGCCCTTTCTGAATGGAGACAGAGGAGGGGTGGAAGGGGAAGTAGATGGGAAAGGGGTCAGACAGGAAGGGGAGAGGGAGGGGGATAGGAGGGAGTGGGAGACTGGGACTGGAGGAGAGGAAGGAGGAGGAGGAACTGCAGTCAGGCTCATCTCTGTGAGTTCGAGGCTAGCGTCGTCTACAAAGTGAGTTCCAGGACAGCCAGGGCTACACACAGAAATCCTGTCTTGGAAAAAGAGAGAGGCAGAGAGAGAGAGAGAGAGAGAGAGAGAGAGAGAGAGAGAGAGAATATAATATATCACAGCCAGGTGTGTGTAAACAAAGAAATGACCAGGGCTGGAGAGATGGCTCAGGAGTTAAGAGTACTGGCTGCTCTTCCCAGGGACCCAGGTTCAATCCCCAGGACCCACATGCAGCTTACAGCTATATGTAGCTCCAGTTTCAGGGAATGCAACACCCACATATAGACACGCATGCAGGCAAAACAACAATGCACATACAATCAGATTAAATTCAATAAAAAAGAAAGGAATGCACATGTGCAGATCTGTGGCATACTCTCAACCGAGCCACTGTGGGGTAGAGCACGGTGAGAGAAAGTCTACAGGCACTGACAAGTTAGCCAACAAGACTAGGGCTGGTGTTTCCCAAACTTACAGAAGAGATCATCATCCAAACAGATCCCAAATACACACACCAGAGAGGAGCCACACAAACACACGTCATAGTCAAGGTATCAAAACCGTCACCCCAGAACTGGCTTAGACGCTATGAGGGAAGATTGCCAACCCACCTACCAAGACAGTCACATGAGGATGATATCAGCTCACAAGTCAGCAACCCCAAAAGCCAGGAAGTATGAAATGATAGATCCCAAGTCAGGTAGGAACTGGCTTTTCAAACACAGTTGCTGTGCCCAGAGAGTTCTCTTCCTTGATGGAGATGTAAGTGCATGTCAAGACAAGCACAGACCAAGGCAGCCCTCCAGGCTAAGTTGGCAGTGCAGAACTTACTTGTGACATTCCTGACAGCACTGGCAGGAAGACATGCTTTGAGAGGGATGCCTGGAGAAAGGACGGCTTGAAAGTAGTCAGTACCTTGTAAAGAATATGACCCCCATCCCTACCCCACTGCGAGAGTGTGCACTGCCCAGATGAAGGAAACAGCATCAGGGTTAGATGTAGGCAGCAGTTGGGAAATGCAAATACTTGTTAAAAGATGAGATCGTGGAGCTGGAGAGATGGCTCAGTGGTTGAGAGCACCTGCTGTTCTTCTAGGGGTCCCAGGTTTGACTCCCAGCACCCACAAGGCAGCTCACACCTGTCTGTAACTCCCTGTCCAGGGGAACTGACACCTCACACAGACATACACGCAGGCACACATCAAAGCACATAAAGTGAAATAAATTATATCACCCATCTATCTATCTATCATCTATCTATCTATCTATCTATCTATCGTCTGTCTGTGTGTCTGTCTGTCTATCGTCTGTCTGTGTGTCTGTCTGTCTGATGAGATCATGGGATCCTACACAAAGACATCTGGGAAGTTTAGAGACATAGAAAAGGTTCTGGGGTGTAACTTCCCAGAAAGGACACCAGAAATGTAAGGAATCATGACTGAACCCTTGGCTACAACACATGCTAAGTTAGAGGGAGGAAAGCAGATAGTGAAAATGCGTATGAAGACAAAGAGATGGAGAGAAAATAAGAATGAGGGAGTATGATGTTGGATAGGAAACATGAGACACAACACCTGATGAGGTCACAATCTACAGAAGGAGGCTGGGGAAGGGGGACATGGACAGGGTCCTCATACCTCCTTCTCATTCTCAGGCCCAAGTGTCCTGGCATCCTCACGGGAGGCGACCACATGCCAGACAGGTGTGTTAAGAAGGCTTCCTGAGACACTCCCAATTAAATTGCACACAGAATGGCAGCGTGTGCCCTCCCCACGGGCATGCCCCCCCCCGTGGTGCCTGAGGCACTGATAGCCTTGCTTTAGTGCATCGTCTGGGGCACCCAGAGGAACGATGTAGCCGTCCCCCACCTTTGCCATGAGTCTCCCGGTGACCTCATTAAGCCAACTAGGCCAGGTGCCTTTGAGGACACACATTTCCCCCACATTGAGCTACACCACAGAGTCAACTTTAGCATCTGAAAAGTCATTAAAAGTTAGCTCTCCTGCAGTGGCAAAGATCACCACAGCCACTCAAACAGGCTGAGCACCGCACAGGACCCCAGGGATCATGGTCGCCGTTCCACAGGAGGCCGTTGTGCCTCCTGCTCTCGAAGTGTGTTTGAACTCCCTCACGCTCCTTAGAGGGCATGATGCCAGCCTGTGCAGTTCAGTTTTTCCCACCGAACAGGGACCAGTCATGGCGGTAACACTCTTTGTTTCCCGCAGGCTCTTACTTTTAAATCCCTTGCTATGATAATAAAAAAGGTATTTCTTTGCTTATTGTGTTAAGTATTCCTGATCAACACATGCTGTAAACCTAAAAAGAACATGAAATTATACATGTCCTACATGGCAAATAATTCTGAGTACCACAAATGTGTACTTACAAAGTCAATGTAATTCCATATACCCTTTACTTTTAGGTTTTATTCCTACAAAGTAAAAATTAAAACCAAAATTGGTCAGGCATGGTATCACATTAGGGAAGCAGAGACAGCTAGATTAGATATGCATGAGTTCGATGGTAGCTTATGCCCATGGTGAGTCCCAGGGCTACATACAGAGACCTTGTCATAAACATACAGTCAAATAAGTTTTAAAAAATAAAGTGTACAGGTGAGAATTTAAGGACTTTATTTTAAGTTGATGTAATCTAATTTTTTTTTAGTTGTAAGAACTTACTTTTGAAGCTGTAGTTAATTAATTTTCCCCACTGTATTGTGTTTCATTTCGTGAATGTACATAAACTTTCCTTCTATTATTCAGTTAAATGACGGGATCCCAAATCAATAGGATTAAAGATCCCACAGCTTAGCAAGCAGATAAATCCAAATTGTTTTAAAAACAATTTTTAACATGGTTTGACCCTATTCACTGTCCCCAGGTCCTCCAACTCCACCCCTGCCAATCTCACCCACTGTCCTGTTTGTCTCTCAATCGAGCTAGACTATTCTTGCATGTGGTTCTTGTTCTATAGTGTAGTGGACATAACAGAGGCCACACATTAACAAAAACAGATCCAGTCTTCCCAAGCACATTAGATAATTAATAGCACAGATGAAAGCCCTAAAGCAAAAAGAAGTAAACTCACTCTGGAAAAGTAGTGGCCAGGATAATCAATTTGATGGCTGAAATAAATAAATTACAGTCTAGGAAAACAATACAAAGAATCAATGTAACAAAGAGTTGGTTTTTCAAGAAAATCAACAAATAGGCAAAACTTTATCCGAATTAACCAAAAGCAGAGAGAGAGAACATGCAAATCAACAAAATCAAAAAGGAAAGGGGGGACATAACAATGGACACTGAGGAAATCCAGAGAATTTTCAGGTCATACTTTGAAAACTTGCACTCCACAAAATTCTAAAATTCAAAGAAAATGGACAAATTTCTGGATAGCTATCTCTTACCAAAATTAAATCAAGAACAGTAAGCAACTTAAATAGACATATAACCCCTAATGAAATAGAAGCAGTCATCAAAAGCCTCCCAACCAAAAAAAAAAAAAGAAAAAGAAAAAGAAAAAGAAAAAAAGGGCCAGATAGTTTCATGGAGAATTCTATAGAAATTCAAAGAAGAGCTAATACCAATACTCCTCAAATTGTTCCATACAATAGAAGCAGAAGGTTCATTACCAAACTCTTTTTATGAGGCTACAATTACCTTGGTACCCAAGCCACACAAAGACACAACTAAGAAAGAGAACTACAGACCAATATCCCTCATGAACATTGATGGAAACATACTTAATAAAATACTGGCAAATCGAATCCAAGAAAACATCAGAGAAATTATCCACCATGACCAAGTAGGCTTCATCCCAGGGTTGCAGGGAAGGTTCAACATATAAAAATCTATCAGTGTGATCTACCATATAAACAAACTGAAAAAGAAAATACACATAATCATCTCACTAGAAGCTGAAAAAGCCTTTGACAAAATCCAACATCCTTTCATGATAAAGGTCTTAGAGAAATCAGGGATAACAGGAACCTACCTAAGCATAAAAGCAATATACAGTAAACCAACAGCCAACATCAAACTGAATGGAAAGAATCTTAAGGCGATTCTTTTGAAATCAGGAACAAGACAAGACTGCCCATTCTATCCATATCTCTTCAATATTGTACTTGAAGTTCCATCTAAACCAATAAGACAGCAAAAGGAGATCAAGGGGATACAAATTGGAAAGGAAGAAGTCAAACTGTCTCTATTTGCAGATGATATGATAGTTTACATAAGTGACCTGAAAAACTCTACCAGGGAACTCCTACAGCTCATAAATATCTTTAGCAAAGTGGCAGAACATGATTAACTAAAAAAAAAATAATAATCAATAACCCTACTATATAGAGATGATAAAGGAGCTAAGAAAGAAAACAGGGAAACATCACCCATTATAATAGACACAAACAACATAAAATATCTTGGGGTAACACTTACCAAACAAGTGAAAGCCCGTCTTTAAAGAAAGAAATTAAAGAAGATGCCAGAAAATGGAAAGATCTCCCATGATCTTGAGTAGGTAGGATAAACATAGTAAATTTGCAATCTTGCCAAAGCAATCTACAGATTCAACGCAATCCCCATCAAAATGCCAGCACAATTCTTCACTGACTTTGAAAGGATAATACTCAACGTTATTGGAAAAACAAAAGATCCAATATAGCCAAAACAGCCCTGTACAATAAAGGAACTTCAGGAGGCATCACCCTCCCCTACTTCAAGCTCTGCTATAGAGCTATAGTCCTGAAAACAGTTTGGTATTGGCACAAAAATAGGCATGAAACCTAAAAGTAAAGGGTATATGAAATGTTCTCAATGGTTGGCCCAGGAGGAAAGGGAAGGGTTACATTGACTTTGTAAGTACACATTTGTGGTACTCAGAATTATTTGCCATGTAGGACATGTATAATTTCGTGTTCTTTTTAGATTTACAGCATGTGTTGATCAGGAATACTTAACACAATAAGCAAAGAAATACCTTTTTTATTATCATAGCAAGGGATTTAAAAGTGAGAGCCTGCGGGAAACAAAGAGTGTTACCGCCATGACTGGTCCCTGTTCGGTGGGAAAAACTGAACTGCACAGGCTGGCATCATGCCCTCTAAGGAGCGTGAGGGAGTTCAAACACACTTCGAGAGCAGGAGGCACAACGGCCTCCTGTGGAACGGCGACCATGATCCCTGGGGTCCTGTGCGGTGCTCAGCCTGTTTGAGTGGCTGTGGTGATCTTTGCCACTGCAGGAGAGCTAACTTTTAATGACTTTTCAGATGCTAAAGTTGACTCTGTGGTGTAGCTCAATGTGGGGGAAATGTGTGTCCTCAAAGGCACCTGGCCTAGTTGGCTTAATGAGGTCACCGGGAGACTCATGGCAAAGGTGGGGGACGGCTACATCGTTCCTCTGGGTGCCCCAGACGATGCACTAAAGCAAGGCCATCAGTGCCTCAGGCACCACGGGGGGGGGGCATGCCCGTGGGGAGGGCACACGCTGCCATTCTGTGTGCAATTTAATTGGGAGTGTCTCAGGAAGCCTTCTTAACACACCTGTCTGGCATGTGGTCGCCTCCCGTGAGGATGCCAGGACACTTGGGCCTGAGAATGAGAAGGAGGTATGAGGACCCTGTCCATGTCCCCCTTCCCCAGCCTCCTTCTGTAGATTGTGACCTCATCAGGTGTTGTGTCTCATGTTTCCTATCCAACATCATACTCCCTCATTCTTATTTTCTCTCCATCTCTTTGTCTTCATACGCATTTTCACTATCTGCTTTCCTCCCTCTAACTTAGCATGTGTTGTAGCCAAGGGTTCAGTCATGATTCCTTACATTTCTGGTGTCCTTTCTGGGAAGTTACACCCCAGAACCTTTTCTATGTCTCTAAACTTCCCAGATGTCTTTGTGTAGGATCCCATGATCTCATCAGACAGACAGACACACAGACAGACGATAGACAGACAGACACACAGACAGACGATAGACAGACAGATAGATAGATAGATAGATAGATGGGTGATATAATTTATTTCACTTTATGTGCTTTGATGTGTGCCTGCGTGTATGTCTGTGTGAGGTGTCAGTTCCCCTGGACAGGGAGTTACAGACAGGTGTGAGCTGCCTTGTGGGTGCTGGGAGTCAAACCTGGGACCCCTAGAAGAACAGCAGGTGCTCTCAACCACTGAGCCATCTCTCCAGCTCCACGATCTCATCTTTTAACAAGTATTTGCATTTCCCAACTGCTGCCTACATCTAACCCTGATGCTGTTTCCTTCATCTGGGCAGTGCACACTCTCGCAGTGGGGTAGGGATGGGGGTCATATTCTTTACAAGGTACTGACTACTTTCAAGCCGTCCTTTCTCCAGGCATCCTTCTCAAAACATGTCTTCCTGCCAGTGCTGTCAGGAATGTCACAAGTAAGTTCTGCGCTGCCAACTTAGCCTGGAGGGCTGCCTTGGTCTGTGCTTGTCTTGACATGCACTTACATCTCCATCAAGGAAGAGAACTCTCTGGGCACAGCAACTGTGTTTGAAAAGCCAGTTCCTACCTGACTTGGGATCTGTCATTCCATGCTTCCTGGCTTTTGGGGTTGCTGACTTGTGAGCTGATATCATCCTCATGTGACTGTCTTGGTAGGTGGGTTGGCAATCTTCCCTCATAGCGTCTAAGCCAGTTCTGGGGTGACGGTTTTGATACCTTGACTATGACGTGTGTTTGTGTGGCTCCTCTCTGGTGTGTGTATTTGGGATCTGTTTGGATGATGATCTCTTCTGTAAGTTTGGGAAGCACCAGCCCTAGTCTTGTTGGCTAACTTGTCAGTGCCTGTAGACTTTCTCTCACTGTGCTCTACCCCACAGTGGCTCGGTTGAGAGTATGCCACAGATCTGCGCATGTGCATTCCTTTCTTTTTTATTGAATTTAATCTGATTGTATGTGCATTGTTGTTTTGCCTGCATGCGTGTCTATATGTGGGTGTTGCATTCCCTGGAACTGGAGCTACATATAGCTGTAAGCTGCATGTGGGTCCTGGGGATTGAACCTGGGTCCCTGGGAAGAGCAGCCAGTACTCTTAACTCCTGAGCCATCTCTCCAGCCCTGGTCATTTCTTTGTTTACACACACCTGGCTGTGATATATTATATTCTCTCTCTCTCTCTCTCTCTCTGTCTCTCTCTCTCTCTCTCTCTCTCTCTCTCTCTCTCTCTCTCTCTCTGCCTCTCTCTTTTTCCAAGACAGGATTTCTGTGTGTAGCCCTGGCTGTCCTGGAACTCACTTTGTAGACGACGCTAGCCTCGAACTCACAGAGATGAGCCTGACTGCAGTTCCTCCTCCTTCCTCTCCTCCCAGTCCCAGTCTCCCACTCCCTCCTATCCCCCTCCCCCTCCCCTTCCTGTCTGACCCCTTTCCCATCTACTTCCCCTTCCACCCCTCCTCTGTCTCCATTCAGAAAGGGCAGGCCTCCCATGGGCTTGATTGAGCAAAGCATGGCCCATCAGGTTGAGGTAGGACCTAGCTCCTTCCCTTGTATCGAGGCTGGACAAGGTAATCCAGCATGAGGTACAGGTTCCCAAAAGCCAGCTAAGCTCCAGGGAAAGGTCCTGATCTCCCTGCCAGGAGCCTTACAAAGACACCAAGCTACACAGCTGTCACACGCATGCAGAGGGTCTAGGTCGGTTCCATGCAGGTTCTCTGGCTGTGTTCTTGATGTCATCCTCCAGCCTGGACATCCCTTTTCATCTCCTTGGTCTCATCTGCTGCTGGAGCCTTCAGCTGTTTGATTTCATTGCATGGTTCTGTCATTCTTGGCATTTCGGTTAGCTCTCAGGGCCTTAATTACCTTGCTAATTTTTCCCCGTGTGTCTTTAATTACCCTTGCCAGTCACTGGAAAGGGTTTTTCCCATCCTGCCCTGAATTGATCTGCTGCCTTCATTCATCATCTTGGGTCCTGCATGTGGTCATGGGGTCCTCTGTAAAGTGGGACTCTGGAAAGCTTCCAGACATTTCATCCCTCCTTCTCCTTGATTGTGGTGGTGGGCTCTTCTAACTGAAGGTGTGATGATGATGGCAGTTGCTTTCTCCGTGTGTGTGTGTGTGTGTGTGTGTGTGTGTGTGTGTGTGTGTGTGTGTGCATTTGTGTGTGTTGAGTTTTGCACGTTGTTAGGGTGGATGTTTTTCTCCTCTAGTTTTTAGTTCTCATTTGTTCCCAGCCCTTTTGTTTCTCTTATTTAATGGAGTCTGCTCAGTCTGTTGTGTTCAGCTGAATCTATGTTTCCCATTGCAGTGTGTGGGGTGGGGAAGGAGGGCAATTTCAGCACATACAGTGATTGACAGGCAGCCCAGCTTAACCTGCAGTGCAACAACTCTGCTTCACTTCTGACCCCAGGAAGTTCTGGAGACAGTGGCAGTAGAGAGCCTTGTCTCCAGGTGGTCTCTTCCAAGGCAAGCCTTTAAGCAGGAATACCCTCATTTAAAGTAGATATTAACTATTTAGTAAAGGATAATCATGTTACAGTCCACAGACCCTTAGAGGCTGGGTGCCAAGGTAGGCTTGGGCAAGGGGGGCAACATATGGATCTTCCTGGGAAGAGGAAATAGATTTCGCAATTGGACTGGGTGCAAGTGTGGATGGGAATAGGATGGAAGAAATAAGAAGGTGGGATGGATGAAGAGAATATGGCGAGGGACTATTAGAATTGGAAGGAATGGGGTGGGTGGAAACCTAGTGCAATGGATCCCTGGAATCTACAAGGGTGATCCTTGAAAGGACTCTTAGTAATAGTGGATATGAAGCCTGAACCGCAGCCTCTTTTGTAACCAGGCAAGGCTTCCAGTAGTGGGACTGTACACCAACTCAGCCACAAAACCTTTGACCTACAATCTATCTTGCCTACAGCATATTCTAGGGCAACAGTAGAAGAGAACTTGTAGATGGGGCCAACCAATGGCTGATCTAATTTAAGGCCCATGGTCATGCCACAAGGCCCATGCTTGACACTCCAGATATTGGAGGCTTAGGGTAGAACCAAACATGACTGCCCCCCCAATGAAATGATTCCTAATGATGTTCTGCTATACTCATATATCAGTACGTAGTCCAGTCATCATCAGAGAGGTTTCCTCCAGCAGCTGATGGGAGCTGATGCAGAGACCCACAGCTAAACAGTAGGCAGAGAGAGATCCCAGGTTGGAGGTCTCCATTGGGTCCTTCCCCTTGGATCTCGGGAACCCCAAAGAGTAGAGAGAGAAGGAATCATGGGAGCCAGAGGACACAGGAGATCCTATCCTGCAGAATCACCCAAGCAGGGCTCATGGGGGCTCACAGAGACTGAAGCAACAACTAGGAGGCCTGTGTGAGTCTGTGCTAGGTCCTTTGTTATAGTTGTTGGCTTGGTGTTTTGGGGGGACCTTAGACGGAGTGAGGGTGTCTCTGACTCTTTTTGCTTGCTTTTGGGACCCTTTTCCTCCTACTGGGTTGCCTTGTCCAACCTTGACGTGAGGGATTCTTCCTGGTCTCCTTGTGCCTCGTTATGCTGAACTCAGTTGATGTCCATGGGAGGCCTACTCTTTTCTAGAGGGGAGGATGTGGAGGTGGGGAGAACTGGATCTGGGAGACAGGGGAGGTGGTGGAGAACTGGCAGGAATGGCGGAAGGGGAAACTGCAGTGTGGATGTACTCTATGGGAGGAGAATAAATCACTTTAAAAATCTGTGTTTTGTACAGTTGGACACCCAGGTACAGTTTTAGCTCTTCCCCGCTCCATTTCAGGAGCCTTTACAAGATGTGTGAACCACATTTGCCCCGAACACTGGCATTTGACTCAGAAAGCAAAGTTGAAGGTAGCAAGCTGAATGTCTGTGTCTAACTTGCTCTGATAGGTAATTCTAGAAGTGATACTTGTCCTGACAACGTTGTATAATAAGAGTCTAAACCAAGGTTAGAACAACTAATATCCACACCCTTGTTTTGAACTGTAAATGTTTTATAGAGACGTCAAATAATTAAGAATATATAAATAAGTAAATAAATAAGACTAATGGATTTTTTTTAAAAAAAGAATATATTTGTTTAAAGAGAAGGTACAAGGGTGATAGCAATACACGGGGAGGCAGTGTTCTGTGTTTATCTTTCATCTCTCTCTCTCTCTTTCTTTCTGTTTTTGCTTTTGGAGACAGGGTTTCACTGTGTGCCCCTGGCTATCCTGGAACTAGCCCTGTAGACCAGACTGGCCTTAAACTCACAGACATCTTCGGGATCCTCCAGCAGGTCTCCTGCCCAGGGCTGACCTGTCTGCTCCTCGTTCCTGAGGAGAAAGACTCACTCACTAAGCCGGGAGACTGGCAAAGCAGGGTCTCATTTTATTGGATGTATATAGGGTTGAGGTGGGTGGTAGGAATCTCAGGATGGGGTAAGGTGAAGAGTAAGGGTCAATAATATTCCACCAAGCTAGCAGTTGTCTAGGCAGGGGCAGTCTTACATCAGGCCTTGCTGAGTCACTCTCCCACGGAGGTTACAGGCCAAAGACAGGTAGCCAAACTTAAGCCAGGCTCAGGCCTCGAGTCCCAAACTTTTTAGGCCCAACAGACACCCACCTGCCTTTGCCTCCTGAGTGCCGGGATTAAAGGTGTTCGCCACCACCACCAGGCCAGCATTTATCTTTCTGCAACAGGGTTACTTCACTCAGGAAGATTGTTTCTACTTCAATCCATTCACCTGCAAATGTTATGATTTCATGTTTTTATGAACAGCTGAATGATATTCATATAGATATTACATTTTCACTATCCACTCATCAGTTGGTAGACATACAGCTTATTTCCGATGTCTGTCTATTACGAATAGAGCAGCGATGAACATGGATGAGCAAGTGTCCTTTGAGGATATGACCAAGAGTGATATAGCTAGATTTTGTGGTACATCAATTCACAACCCTCTGAGGGGCTGCCATACTGGTTTCCACAGTGTTGTTTGTTTTCTACATGTTTGGCTTCTTAGTTCTTCACAAAGTCCACTGTCTTTCATATTAGTCAAATGTCTCTGGGCTCATATGCTCTAGGTGTGTTTCCATATGCATCCATTAACCCTGACCTTTCTACTCTCAGGCTCTCAGAAATAATGGAAACCAGTTCCTGGTAAGGACACCTCTGATCCTGGCCTGCAGGGTGTGCATTTCACAGCCATCTCCTTGTGCTTATCTGTCAGTCTCTGTATTCATCCACCTAGTCCACTACTAATCTTAACCTCACAGAGACATGCATTTATATTTGGTGGGTCTGCCTTGTTCAGTCAGAACACCAAAGACTTCCTTAAGATAATGTTTCCAAGAGACCTCATTTCTGGATTCTTCTTCCTGTCAGAAATTTTCATTGGATTCCTGGGAAACTCAATGCTCTTCATACTATACATGTACACCTTCTTACTTCAGCCCCGTTTGAAGAAGCCCATAGATATGATTTTCACACATCTGACACTTGTCAATGTTTTGAGCGTGGTGTTCAGGCTGATACCAGATGTCATGGCATCCTTTGCAGTCAAGCTCCTTTTCCATGATGTTGGATGTAAGGCAGTTTTGTATGCATACAGTGTTACCAGGGGCCTTTCCATCTGCACTACTTCTCTACTGAGTGCATTTCAAGCCATCACTGTCAGTTCTAATCATTCTAAGTGGGCATGGCTTAAATCCAAGCTTGAGTCCTGCATTTTCCCCTCACTCCTTCTCATCTGGGTCATCAATACCTTTCTCTATATCCCCATGGTTGGAAACGTAGAGGGCCAAATCAACTTCACTGTTGTGGGTTCTAGAGATTCCCAGACATACTGCCGAAGTAACCAGGTTCGCCATCACACCACCTTGTCACTTGCAACTGCATTAACGATCAGAGACATCCTGTTTGTGTTTCTCATGATGGGGACCAGCCTCTACATGGTGACCCTCCTGTTCAGACACAACAGGAGAACCCGGCATGTCCACAGTTCCAGAGTCTCTTCCCAGGCCTCCTCTGAAAAGAAAGCCACACACAGCATCCTTCTGCTGGTGGGTTTCTTCATGTTTTTCTACTTCTCAAACACCTTTGTCACCTTCTATTCATTCCACAGACCTAAGAACAGCCTGGTATTGGACCTGATTAGTGGAGCTTTATCTTCAGGCTACCCAATCATCTGCCCTTATGTTATGATGAACAATAGGAGAATTATTTCCACATTCATTTCTTCCTTCTCAAACTTTGAATGTACCTTTTCTACAAAAGGATGCCATGGCTAATCTGACACCCAAACTCCTCTCTGCTTTAGAGGATTTTTTTTTTTTACCATGGCATTCCTAATATTCAGATGGTAGGAATTGACAGATACTGTATTTTTTTTAATAATTGAAGAGATTTATTTTTGGCATGTTAATCTATTAATAATGAAGGCTTTCTTTTCTGTATTTGGAATGCTGATCTTATACTAGAATTTTCTAAGCTGGAAATTCAGAAAGACATCGATATATATATATATATATATATATATATATATATATATATGAAGGATTTATAAAACTTTTAAGTTTTGGAGTCTTATTATTGGCAAATGGAGATTAGACAAATATGTAAAGTATAACTAAAATAAACTTTTGAAAATTTCATAATTATTCAGAATTGCCTTCATTTTAAATAAAAAAGTAATGAAATAGATTTAATAAAGTGGGCTGGAGAGATGGCTCAGAGGTTAAGAGCACTGGCTGCCCTCCCAGAGGACCACATGGTGTTCGAATTCCAGTGACCACATGGTGGCTCACAATCTTCTATAATAAGATCTGATGCCATCTTATGTCAGCAAGCATACATGCAGGCATAACACTGTATCCATAGTAGATAAGTAAATAAACCTTTAAAAAGATTTAATACAGTATACCATGTTAAATAATTTTCTGGGACACCAACCAGGCACACAACTTTAAACCTATATTCTGTACTGCCTATGAAATGAGCTTAGGTAATGGTGGCACAGAGATTTTGGGGAATGGCCAACCAATGGCTCATCTGGCCTAAGACACGTGACATAAGAGTGAGCCCGCACCTGACATAGCCTTGCGTTCTTTGATCCAGAATCTGTGTGGCCCAGAAATTCATGATAGGACCAAACACAACTGAAGGGGGGAAAAAAGTCATCTTAACTGTACCTAATGACATTCTCCAATGCTCAAATGACTACCACAGTTGTCATCAGAGAGACTTTATCCAGTGACTGACGGAAACAGATGCAGACCCACAGCCAAACATTTGACCAAAGAGAAGGGAGAAGCTATGTAACAGCCACAGGGTCAAGGACATTACAAAAAAAAAAAAAAAAAAAAAAAAAAACCCACATAGGAACAACTAACCTGGGCTCATAGGAGCTCACAGAGACTGAACTAACAAACAGGGAAGCGGCATAGGACCAAACCGAGGCCTTCTACATATATGTGACAGTTGTGTAGCTTGGTCCTGCTTGTGGGACTTGTAACAGTGGGAGCTGTCGGCTGCCCCAGTGCTTTGACTGCCTTTTGGGAACCTATTCCTCATACTGGATTGTCTTGTCCAGCCTAAATAAAGGCAAGGTGCTGAATACTACTGCAACTTGACATGCCATACTTTGTTGATACCCAGGGGAAGTCTGCCCTTTTCTAAACAGAAACAAAGGGGAGTTTGATTCAGGGGATTCCAGAGTCACTGAATGGGAAGAGATGAGGGAGAAGAAACTGTGGTTGGTATGTAAAATAAATAATTAAATTTAATCTTCAAAAGAACATTGAGCACTATCTAAGCACTAGAATACATTCATTTTTTTCTTCCTGTGCTCTTGACTACGGAAGTGATGCAACAAGCTATTTCAAGTTCCTTGGCTTAACTGCCTTGGTGTGATTATTACTAGAATTGCCTTATAAATAAATCTCCATTAAAAAAACAATTTTCTTTGTAGAATAAAATAATAACAGACTTTATGGTTTTTTTGTGTACTCTTTGTCTTATTTTGTTTTTTGTTTTTTGTTTTTTTTTTTTTTTTTTTTGTCTTACTGGGTTTTTGTTTTTTAATTTGTTTTGGGGGGTTTTGTTCTAGGGTTTTTGAGAAAGGGAGAACATTAAGTTATGTGAGTAGGAAAGTGGGGAGGATCTGAGGATAGTTAGGGAAGGGGAAAGAATATGATCAAAATATATTATATGGCAAAAAAAAACCTTTAAATACAAAAGTGTATGTTTTTCAAATTGTATATATTTATACATAGTCTATAGTAACTCTTCTATTTATTTCCAGATTTATCCTATTATGGACCAATTCATTTACAAGGATTAATTTCATTTATTTTGTAGTGGAGACTAAAGTAATAATACAGAACTTAATAAAACCATGAGTTGGTTCATTGATCTACAAGCCCGTAGCCAAACTAACCAAGACAAAGAAAGAGAAAACACAACTTGATATAATTCCATAGGTCAAGACCCCTTGAAAGGGGTAAACTGAACTCAAAGGCTTCACTTCTAATAAAGTACACTGGGGAGAAATTGTAAGTTCCCATTCAACTAGAAAAAAAATAAAGGGACCAGACCCTCACTCAGCCCCCTGCTTTAGCAGCCATGACAGACTACAGAAAAGACATACAGGCCTCTGACTCAGCACACGACACAAAGAAACTTCAGATCCCCAGCCTCCGGGAGCCTAGGGCCAAAACTGAACACAAAGAAATTCCAGACCCTCCCCTCCCCCAGCCTCCTAGATGCTTGGTTCCTGGAAACTGTTTTGCCACAAAAGAAACTCCAGCAGAGACCAAAACCTCCCCTGTAGTCTCCAGGTTACGGTTCTAAAAACTATTGGTATCTATGAACAACAGGCCACCTGCAGGTAACAAGACAAAGCCATAGAAGCCACAGAATGTTCCCTCTCAGCATTGACCAATGAAAATAATTGGTGCACAGGTATTTTATGCCAAAATAATGACTTTGAGAATTTCCCTTGATTGTTCCCCAAATATCAACCAATCAGAAGCCAACCCATACCTACTGATGGAATCCCGTGATTTTTGCCTTTAAAACCCTGACAGTACACAGGGAGCTCCCTTCCTCTGGTGGCTGCTGTGTTGGCCAGCTAGACGAGGTCCCTGTCATGGTTGGATGAACAATAACCCTTATGCATTTGCATCAGTGGGTCTGTCTCTCCCTGGTGGTCTTTGGGGATCTCTATGACTTTGGCACAACACCCTTTGGGGGTTATATCAGATATCCTGCATCTCAGATATTTACATTACAATTCATGACAGTAGCAACATTACAGTGATGATATAGCAATGAAATAATTTTATGGTTGGGAACCACCACATGAGAAGCTGTTTTAAAGGGTCACAGCATTGGAAGGTTGAGAACCACTGATATAACTGGAGATGGAAAGGGGGACATTACAATCAGTAATAATGAAATACAGAGGACCATTAGGGAATACTTCAAAAACCTTCATTCTAAAATGCTGGAAAATCTAGAAAAAAATAGATAAATTTTTAGGTATGTATGGCCTACCAAAATCAAATATATCTCTAAGGCACAATGAAATTGATACTAAAAGTTCTCCCCAAAAGGAAAAAAAACATGTTGTGCCTTCATCTGAGATCTTCAGCATCAAATTGGAACTACTGAGGCACTTAGGCCACTGTACTGAGCAGTTACCAGGTTCTTTACTTCTCTGCTCTGATGTGAGACAGCCATTATTGAACTAGCCCAACCACATAGTATAAGCCAACTTAATAAATCTCCTTCTAGTGTGTATTGGTTCTATTTGTTCTGTTCCTCTAGTGAAGCCTGACCAATACAAATTATCATCATGTCAGATGTTTAAAGATGAACTGACATCAACAATCTTCAAGCTATTCCATGACACTAAGGAAAGGAGCAATACCAGTCTGTTTCTGGCCCACTACCATCACCTTAACACCAAAACAAGTGGAGACTCAGCAAAGAACCCTATAGACCACTTTCTCAGATTAAAAAAAAAGTTTCTGATTGAAATATGAACACTCAGGGTGGTGGTAGCACACGCCTTTAATCCTAGAATTTGGGAAGCAGAGGCAGGCATATCTCTGAGTTCAAGGCCAGCCTGGTCTACAGAGTGTTCCAGGACAGCCGGGGCTACACAAAGAAACCTTGTCAAGAAGGAAAGAAAGAACAAAAGAAAGGAAGGAAGGGAGGTAGGAAGGTAGGAAAGAAGAAAGGAAGGAAGATGAGCAAACCAAAATCAAAACTATATCTTAAAACATCATATATAACATTCAAATTGGTTTTATTCTGGAGAAAGCAAAAGTGGTTCAGCATACACAAGTCAATAAAATAATACATCACATAAAATGGACTCCCAGACAGGTACCTTTTGATGATCTTTTCGAGGAGGGTTCATTTTTCAAGACAGGGTTTCTCACTAGCTATGAAGTCTGTCCTGGAACTTGATCTGCAGACTAGGCTGGCCTCAAACTCACAGAGATCCATCTGCCTCTGCCTCCTGAGTGCTGGGACTAAAGGTGTGCACCACCACCACCCGGTTTGATGATCTTAATAGATGTAGGAAGGGTTTTAAGCAGAGTTCAATGCTGTGAAGAATATAGGAAACAGATAAACAGATCCTATTGTATCAATATTATACTAAATGGAGAGGGAAAAGCATTCCTTCCAAAATCAGGAATGATGCCAGGCATAGTAGGGCACACCTTTAATCCCAGCTTGGGAGGCAGAGGCAAGTGGATTTTTGTGAGTCTGAGGGCAGCCTGCTCTACTTAGTGAGTTCCAGGACAGACAGAGCTACACAAAGAAACCCTGTCTCAAAAACAAACAAAAAAAGAAAAATGATGATGATGGTAATGATAACAACAACAATAATAATATCAGGAATGAGCCAAGGCTAACCACTCAGCCTCTACTGGATGTAGTACTTGAAGTCTTAGCCAGAGTAATAAGATATAAAGAAGAAATAAAAGTGATACAAATAGAAAAGAAGGCAAGTTAACCCTATGTACAGATGACATAAATCTATAACTAAAATGCCTTAATAATGTTAACAGGGAACTCATTCCTGACAATTTTCATCAAAGTAGTAAAATACAGTATCAAAAAACACAAATTAGTGACTTGTATATGTAGGACTAATGAGCATGCCAAAAAAGCAAGAGGAAAATTCCAATCACGGTAAACTAAAACTAGACTGCCTGACTGACCCAGTGTAGCTCTTCTCCCCTGACCCCCCCCCCCAGCCTTCCCTTCTAGCCCTTCTGCTTTTGTTTCAGCCACTGATCTGCAGAAACAGGGAAGCCCGTAGCCACACTGAACTGGGACTCGGGTAGGAAATTCTTACTGTCCTTCCATTCTCCTCTCTTACTATCAATTCTGTAGCAGACCGCTTGCATGAGCCCCTCTTCCCACCACACCTCCACTCCCCCAGGACTTCGTGCAGACCTGACACCCCTACTTCTTTCCAAAGCCCCTCTAAGCCTTTCCTCCAAGCCCACCCCATTCCTTTCTGCCACCAAGTGACCACAGTTTCCCAGGACCCAGGGAGAGCAACAGAAAGAGCAGAGCAATCACCCAACATAGACAAGACCGGATATCAACATCAAGAAACACCTCAAACACTGTAAGTCCACATGTATAAAAACACAAACATGAATAGCCAACACACTATACCTCCACCATAACACAGTACCCCTGTTTAAGTAAGCCCTGGAGTTTGTAATATAGTAGAAGCACAAGACAAGGACATCAGGATAGCTACTATGACTGTGCTCAAGGAACTTAGAGAGGGTATGAATAAATCCCTTAATGAAGTCAGTGGAAACCCAAAAACAGAAGTGAATGAAAGTGAAAGCAACTCCGGATATACAAGTAGAAGTCAAACCACTAAAGAAAATCCCAACTGGAATAAAACTGGAAATGAAAAATTTAAGATCTCAAACAAAAACCTCAAATTAAACCTCACCAACACAGGACATGACAGGAAAAAAAGAATCTCGGGTGTTGAAGACAAGATAGAAGAAATGGATCTCTCAGTCAAAGAAAATGTTAAATCTTTTTAAGTGCAGGCATAAAACATCCAAGAAATTCAGAACACTATGAAAGACCAAATCTGTGAATAGTCGGGACAGGAGAAGGAGAAGAAACCCAAGGCAAAGGTACAAAGTTTGTTTTTGACACAGGATTTCTCTGTGTGGTTTTGGAGACTGTCCTGGTACTTGCTCTGTAGACCAGGCTAGCCTCAAACTCGAAAAGATCTGCCTATTTCTGCCTCCCAAGGCCTCCCAAGTGCTGGGACCAAAGGTGTGCACAACCACCACCAAGCTCAGAAAATATTTTTAACAAAATCGTCTAAGAAAAATTTTCCAATCTAAAGAAGGAGGTGCCTATCAAGGTACAGGAAACACAAAACCCAAAATTATACTGGACCAGAAAAGATGTTCCCCACAGCACATGATCAAAACACTAAACATACATAATAAATAAAGAATATTAAAAGCTGCAAGAGGATAAAGACAGTAACGTATAAAGGCAACCCATTAGAATAACACCTGACTTGTCAGTGGAGATTCCAAAAGCCAGAAGTGTTTGGATGGATGTTCTGCAAACACTAAAAGAACACAGATGTCAGCCCAGACTACAATATCCAGCAAATCTGTCAATCACAATAGAGAGAGAAAAACCTGCCGCAATAAAACCAAATTCAAACCATTTCTACCTACCAACCGTGCTCAATAGAAGGCAGCAGAAAGGAACCTTCAACCCAAGAAGACACAAGGAATAAATAATCCCAGTTCAGCAAATCAAAACCTAGAGGGGGGCACACCGTAACAGAAAAGAAAAAAACAAAACAAAACAGTCATAAACACTGCTCACTGACAACCGTCAACATTAATGGTCTCAATTCCCCAATGTAAAGACTAACACACTGGATTAGGAAACAGAATCCAGCTTTCTGCTGCTTGTAAGAAGCAAACCTCATCATCAAGAACAGACATCACTTCAGGGTAAAAAGATGGAAAGGGAATTCTGCTCAGGTCGGCCGGGGACCTCAAGGCGGGGACTGTCAAGAAGACATCCACAACCCCCCCCCGCCTCCCCTCCCCCCCGCGATGAGCAAGTATGCGGTGGAGAAAAGAGACAGAGAAGCAGAATGGCCCATGTGCTGTGGGGGCGGACGGAAGAAATGGAGGCCATCAATAGAAGGCTGGTGTGGGAGGCCTGGTTGCCACCTGGGGCCATGATGAAGGTGGTGCTTGCTAGCAGAGGCCATGGTGGTGTGGTGCCCTGAACAGGGATCCCCACAGAGAAGAAAAGTCGGGTGAGTGGATCTCTCTAGCCGATATGGGCAGTACTTCCTGGCATAGCAAAGTAACGCAAGTCAACATCTTGTAACAGATTCTAGAGAATGGGCAGCTTCCTTTCTCTGACAGACAGCTTAATAAATTCTACGCTAAGGTGCTAGATCAAGTATCCCTGGATACTTGCTGGACAAGTGTGGGACAAGAGTCTTTAAGAACAGGTAGCCCAGCAACGAGAGGGAGAAGACCCTCCTATTTATGTCTTCCTCGTTGCATCAGCCATCATAAGTTGCCTTAAAGGAACTCGCGGTTTTGTTTTGTTTTGTTTGTTTGTTTGTTTTGTCCTTAGCTTTGGCGGCAGAAGCGGAGAGCCCAGGAGACCTGGTGGCACCGCCCACTTCTTTGTCCACTTCTCTGCGGGACTCGGTAAAAACCGCTGGCGAGCTGAAATCGCCGCCCACTTTTTTGCCCGACTCTGTAAGCAAAAGAGGAAGGAGGAAGGAAGGAAGAAAGGATGGGAGGGAGGGAGAGAGGGAGGGAGGGAGGGAGGGAGGGAGGGAGGGAGGGAGGGAGGGAGGGAGGGGGAAGGGAAGGGGAAGAGAAGGAAAGGAAACTCTACAAACAAAAATGTAGGCAAATCAAGTGATCAAGTGTGTCTTCTTTCTACCCTGCCCTAGAACAGCTGTCTAGTTATGGATCAGATACGGATGAGGAAGTTACCCCTCTGTATCTCACTGGAAGTGCTAAAAATCAGCTTGCATTGCCTTCTTCTGCCCGTGCAAGATCAAAAACCGAAAGCCCAAATTGGCAGCAGTTTTCTTTATCCGCAACAGTGGTGCCTAATCCTTAAACAAAGGATTCTGAGTTTTGACGGAGGATTCTGCTGAGTTCTAGGCTCCCGATGCTTTCTCCCCCGAGTTTCCTCTTTATGATGCTATGATTAAACCCTCCTTCAGAGTTTCCACAATTGTTCCCAGTGATTTTGCCCAACAACAAGGAGGACAGCAAAGATGGAAACGATAAAAGGCGGAGACCTTGCAAAAGGATCCGACAGGCAGTCATGGAGCATGGGCTGCGTTTTCCTTTTGTTACTCAGATGTTCGAGTCCATGGCCACTACATTAAACACCCCCTCGGGACTGGAGAACTACAGTGAGAGCTGTCCTCTCTGGAGGTCAATTCCTCCAAGGGAACGCCACATTTTATGATTAGGGAGAAATTCTCGAACAGGGAGGTTTTGCTAGAAAAGTCCCAGGAAGGTGAGGGAGTTACACGCCGCTCAGATAACAAGGACTGCCTAAGTGCTTTGACCAAAAGACGCTTTGGGCCACAAAAGCAATTAACCACATCACTGAGGGAGCTAATGTTGCACTTTGGGGACTAAAGAGGAAACCCAGGGAGCATTTCGCAGATTTTGTCTACCGGGTGCAAGCGCAGTAAACTGCCACCTGGGGGCGGGTGAAGCTCTAGCGAAGGAACTGATTTGGGATAGAGCCACCACTGATGCAAGCAAAACTGTTGCCCTGGTTCAAAATCCGACGGATTTAGTACTGTTTCTAACCAAGCAGAGGCCCTTGCGGCTGCTTTAGCAACACACCTTAAGACAAATGAGGCTTTGGGTCCAATAAATGGCTGCTGGGTAAGTGGAGGTGAGGAACATTTTGCAAAGCAATGCCCAAACAAAACCCAGAAGGCTGAGGGAACGAGGCCTCCATCGGTTTGCACTAAATGTAAAAAAAAAAAAAAAGAAAGAAAGAAAAACTGAGTTAGAGATTGTAGGTCTAAAACCACCAAAGATGGGCAGCTTTTAAACTTCCAACGGGATACCCCCCAGACCCGAAAGTAAGGGGGACCCCTTAAATACTTCGGAACATTCCTATAGGGACCCACCAAGCAAGAATGAGATTTAAAATAGGTGGCGCCATATTTAGAGGCATTATTGACATGGGCACAGAAAGAATATGTTTGAAGAATGAAACACTTGCCTCCTGGAAACCGCCCTGGTCCTATGGTGAAGGGTACTGGAGGACCTTTGTAATCTTAGCAGGTCTCTCCCCGGGTGATATGGGAAGATAATGAAGGCAATTATTCCCTTCCCCCATCTTGCCAGACGTCCCCAATAACCTATAGGGAAAAGATCTTTTGGAAGATATGGATGTGGTAGTCACCACTAACAATAAAGCCTTTTATGATGATTGCATCATAATAAGTTTGCATCGTGATAAGCTTGGAATAAAAGGCTGCCCCCCCCATCCTAATGGTCACTGATACTAAGGAATTTCTTTTTCCACCTAAAACTTTACTGGAACTCAGACACCCCACTTTGGATAGATCAGTGACCAGTCATGGGGGGTAGGGGGCGGATACCAAGCATTGCAAAATCTAGTTACGGAAAACTTAAAGATGTAACACACTGGACCCTTCACTGGACCCTAGAACTCTCCCGGTTTTGTTATAAAGGAAAAAAATCAGACAAATTCAGATTTCTCCATAATTTAAGGGCAATTAATGTATCCAAGCAGGCCATAGGAGTTACTTAGCCCAGCCTCCTGCTCTATGCCATTCCCAATAATTATTGTATAATAACTATTGACATAAAGGACTGCTTTTTTCCTCCATCCTGATGGCAAGCCGAGATTCGATTCCTCAATCCCAGCTGGTCTCCGGAGTCTGTTTCCCAAGTAATGCATTATGACTCCCCCGCCCTCACTCCCCAGCCATGGGAGTAAAAAATCCCAGTGACAACAGGACCCAGACTGCTGCCAAGAGCCATGTCTGGGTCCATGGTCCTACTACTGCCAGGGTCTGTGTGGACATGCACACCCATGTTGTCACCAAAGGCCACAGGGAAGCCCAGGACCTGGGCTGCTCACTGTGGCTATATAAGTGTTCAAGGGCCACCACCAGAACCAAATTGATCTGCTCCTGGGGCCATAGTGTTGTCTAGGCCCAAGCTGCTGCTAAGGGCCACATCTGGGTCTGTGGCCCTAGAGCATCGAGGGTCTGTGTTAACATCTGTGGCCCATGTTGTCACCAAAGGCCACCCAGAAGTCAACAGTCAGGGCTGAAATCTATGGCCTTGTCATCTGAGGGCTGTGCCACCATTAGAGCCACACTGGTATGGATGGCCTGTGCTGCCACCCAGGGGCATGGTTTTGTCCAGGCCCAGGCTGCTGCCAAGGGCATGTCTGGGTCTGTGGTCCTATCACACCAGAGTCTGTGTTGAAGCCTGAAGTCTGTGTTGCCACCAGAGGTCACACAGAAGCCCGGGATTGGGGCCAGAACCTGTGGCCTTGTTGGTGTTCAGGGGCCATGCCTCAACCAGGCCATCCTGATCTGAGTGGCCAGTGTTTCCACCTGGAATCAGGAGGTCATCTGGCCCAAGCTGCTGCTGAGGGCCATGTCTGGGTCTGAGTCTGTGTTGATGTCTGAGGCTCATGTCTCCTCAGGGGGTCATAGGTACCATGGGTGATGAAACCAGAGGGCCAAGCTGAGCTGGCCCCGCCTCTCACTGGCCCTGGGAAAACTGGCCTTGCCTCTCACTGGACACTGCAACAAGAGAGCTGGTTTGGACCCTCATGGGCAAGCTGTTCTCTACACTTGGGAGAGAGAAGGCTAAATCATACTAGAAGTACTGTAATGAAAAAAGAAAGCCTCATATGCTTTGTTTCATGCTCGGCCTAGTGCTTGGATATGGATCTCTGCATCTGCTTCCATCACCTAATGAATGAAGGTACTATGATGACAATTAGGATAGTCACCAGTCTGATTACAGGGGAAGGCCAGTTCAGGCACCCTCTCCACTATTCTTAGGGGTCTTATGTGGGGTGATCCTTGTGGATTCCTGGGAATGTCCCTAATATCAGGTTTCCCTAGGTAGATAATGGCTTCCTCTGTAGAGATCCTTGCTCTACCTTGATGGGGTGGGAAGATCCTGCCTCAAATGAATGTACCAGTCTTTGTTGACTTCCCATGGGAGAGCTTACCCTTTCAGAGGAGTGGATGGGGTGGGCTGGGGGAATGTGGGGGGTGAGGAAGAAAGAGGGGAGGAATTGTGGGTGGTATGTAACATTTATATAAAAGAAAACGTGTCTTGGGGAAAAGAACAAAGAGAAAGAAAGAAGGAAGGAAGGAGGGAAGGAAGGACCAGAATAATTACGTGTAATTTATCACATATGCTAATAACTGGAAAAAAGTAGCAAGAGAAATTAAACGAAGATTGGATGGTTGACAAATACAATTTTGAAAGAACAATGGATCACTGGAGAAATCAACAAGGCAAAGGAGAAATCCCTGCCATCAGATGTGATAATTTCCACATCTGCCTGAAAACTTTTAATGATTTCCCAGATTATAAAGTTTCCTGTCTGACATGGTTCAACTTGGGAAAATGCACATCTTCAGACACGGACCGCCGAACTCCTGTTTAGTTGGCTTAGTCAATCGCCATGAGATTCACATTGTATCAGGAGAGTGAAGGTGTCCTTGGAGTGCATCAGAACGACACACAGTCAACAAGGCCACTGGCAGCACGGGTGACGACCTGGTCCACGTCCACTGGGAGCAACAGTCCTCTTACCCTGTCCCTTATTTAGCCATGGGTCCTGCTAGACAGCCTTCCCAAGATGCCTTGCACCTGTGATGCTTCCTGCCAGCACCTGGGATTCACACTGCCCTCAACAAGGATCCCCAGCCCTCAGCACTCAAGAGTGAGAGGTGGGTATGGCCACATTTCCACTCTTCCTCTCTTCTCCCCCAGTCCACCATCCCTCACACTTTGGGTTTTGCTTCTGCCTTTCAGATTTATCTTTCTCTACTATTTTTGGCATTTTAGAATATCTCCGTTTTTATTCTTTTTGTTCAGTATATATTTTTACCATTTTTTCATTTCATTTTTTTTAAAAGACAGGGTTTCTCTGTATTTCTTTGGAGCCAGTCCTGGAATTAGCCACCAACGCCCGGCCGTTTTCAATTATTTACGCAATATTGCTTTTGCTAAATACAGCTTATCTAAGGGGAGAATTGGCATCAGTCAGATTGAAATGTTCTTCCAGTTTTTAAAATGTTGCATCTTTCTTTTAGTGAGAGTTGTATCTTGCATACAGTATACACAAGTCTGTAAAAACTAAATTTTCTCATGTTCGTTGAAACACTCCAGCTGTGGGCAGATGCTCACTTGCATGGGGGACCTTTTGCCCCTCCATTGTGCCTGATATATTTGCACTGCAGCAAAATGGGGACTCTTTTAGCGCTCAGCCAAAATGTGGATTTTTTTCCTTCTTTCTTCTCCATGCTGACAGTTTCATTCACAGAAAGAAAAAAAAAAAAAAAAAAAAAAAAAGGACGTTTGCAATTTTGCTCTCAGTAAAATTCAAATAGCCAGTTCCAAGTAATACGTGTCACCTGTGTTTTGTGGACTGTGAGTGTGACTGAATTAAAAGTATCACTATACTTTCCCATTACTTATACACATTTTTACACAACTGGATAGGTTACTGCTCTGTTTTTTTATTACATCTGCATCTATGTTGTGGTTTAAGTTTTTATTGTAATTTTTCTTTATTTTTGAGGATTTAACAGGTGTATGCAATTAAGTGTAATAATACTTATTTCAAATTCACATGTTTTTACTTATTGATAGCAGTTGCCCTTGGTTTTTTTTTTTTTTTTAATCGCTTCTTTAGTATTCAAATTTCATTTTCTTTTGCTTGTTTTTTTTTTTCCATTTTTCACTTTGCTTTTGTTTTGTTTTGTTTCGAAGCAGGGTTTGTTTCTCTGTATTTCTCTGGATGTCCAGAAACTAGCTTTGTAGTCAGGGCTGACCTTGAACTCACAGAGATCCACCTGCCTCTGGATCCCAAGTGCTGGGATTAAAGCCATGTACCAGTACAGGCCAGAAATTTTCATTTATTGAATATCAAAAATAGTGCATGCTACTCTTTTGTGATTCCATTTTCCATCAATAGCATTTTCCTGTGCAAGCAATAGAGTGAGTCTGTCTTATCTGGGTTCACATGACAGTCTGGCATTTTATCCCAGACCTCTTATTCTTAGCAGGACAACACACTAACAACAGGGTTAGTGGAGGGGATCTTCAGGACTGTGCTGAGTCACAAAAGAACGACAAGTTAGGGCATTTAGAGCAGATACAGAGCAAGGAGCAAAGATGAGTAAAAACAAATCTCAGGTATGTGGTGAGGAGGAAGACTACCAATCCAGGGCAAAACCTGGGGAGATGTGAGTGATCCCAGGGAAATAAATGTGGGTCTGAAAGGGCCCTAAGGCACAGGAGAGATGAGATGAGTTTTCAAAGCTTAAGGATGGTGGGTGCTGATTACCTATATAAAAGATAATGATGGCAAATAGTGACAGGCAGGAAACAAACTGAAACATTGACGTGAGAAGTGACTGAGAGTATGGGAGGACAATATCCCAGGCGATGGCATTATTTAAGCCATCTACTCCCACTAGAATATCTTCACTGTCCTAGGGGCTTGTGTCAAGACGGAGATTTGTGGTGCGTGGAGAAAATTCAGATCCGCACATTGGGAAAAGTCTGAAAGACCTTGTGAGAATCAAAGAGACTGTTGAGGAGTACATACGTGTCCACCAAAGAAGAAAGGGCTGTATTTAAGGGGATAGAAATAGTTAGGTCAGTGGAGGAATGGGTCTAAAATTAACATAGAGTACCCCTCCAAATCCACTGAACATGACGTGTATAACAATAATGGGGTCAAATTTCGGGAGTATCGTATCTGTGCCATTCTCTCTGTGTAACTGTGGACGTGAGATCTTTGCTTCTGCAATAGGAATGCAGAAAAAAAAATCACCGAATGGAAATAGAATTCTGTTGCAATACCCAAACATATAAGTCTCTGAGACAGGGGGCTTATCAATCAGAATCTGCCTGATTGATTTGACCACCAAATGTCACAGAAAACACATTTTGGTGAGGATGTGCTCAGCGCTGTGGGATTTGTAGCCTTACCCTTGCCTTTGCTTTCCACATATCAGCTAAAGGCAGTGACATCCCACGGAACACTGCTGGTTAACCTGTAAGGTGAAACTGGAGATGATGCACCCCACATGAAAAGTCCAAGGATTTAGTCAACACTAACCAACAGAAGAAACATACGTGCATCCAAAACACCGACCTTCACTGCACACATTCGTATCTATGTGTAAGAAACAAATGTTGTTGTAAACATGATTACATTGATACCTGGCTTAAACAAAAATATCAGCTGATGAATATAAATTCCTGGGGACTGGAGGGATGGTTCAACTGTTAAAGACCATTGGCTGCTCTTCCAGAGTGCCAGGGTTGGATTCCCAAGCATGTGTATAGTACACAGAAATGCAGGCAAAGCACCCACACACATAAAATAAAAAACTTTTATTACAGGCCTTATAACGTGCAAATTTGGCTTTCACATAGATCAGCGTATCCTTCTGCCTGACATGAACTCAGAGTGTTTGGGATTTGACCCTGCTCTCCAACATTTTATTCTACCCTCTAAGATGGTCTAAGATGCCGTTGCTAAGACGTCATCTCTGAACCTAACATTGAAAGGAGTAGTTGGACATTTCTTCGGGGGCTGATGGCACACATCTCTAATCTCAGCACTCAGGAGGCACAGGTAGGTGGATCTCTGTGAGTTTGAGACCAGCCCAGTCTACAGAACAAGTTCCAGAACAGCCTGGAGTCACAAAGAAGCCCTGCCAAAAGATAGGAATTGGACATCCCTCACTTGTCAGTTCTGCTCCTGAGCTGTCAATCATTATATTTTCCCACAAATGCCATTCCAAATGTAGTTTTATATACAGTCCTTTTGGCTGTCGCTCTAGGACTAACAAACCTGACACACATTATCATGCTTCCAAGTAACACCATCTTGGGGGTCTTCCTCATATCTCCATTATGTGTTGGTGTCACAGGGAACTCATTACTGTTTATTTTATATGCTTACACTCTGCTCTTTAAGCCTCGTTTTAAGAAGCTGATCGATTCTGTTTTCATGCACCTGGCAATAGTTAATGTCCTGATGATCATATTCACGTTGATCTCACACATCATGTCATCCTTTGGAGTAACCAGATTTCTGGACGATGCTGGCTGCATGGCAGTTTTATTTATAGTCAGAGTCGCCCGGGGTATGTCCATCAGTACCACCTCTGTTCTGAGCACATTTCAAGTCATCACCATCACTCCCAGTAATTCTAAGTGGGCATGGCTTAAGGCTAAGCTCTCTAAGTGGACTTTTTCATCCTTACTTTGCTCCTGGGTCATTAACATACTCATCTATGCATATATGATTCCAATGGTAATAGCCAAAACCAATGCTACTCTTTTTGGCAATGGATATTTGGATCCTTACTGTCAAAACAAGAACTTTGGAAACCAAAACCCGGGGTCATTTTTTAGAATCATATTCATTTGTGATTTATTATATGTGGCCATCATGATATGGACCAGCCTGTACATGGTGATTCTCCTCTACAGACACCGAAAAAGAGCCCAGCATCTCCACAGCACAAGCCTCTCCTGCCAGCCATCTCCTGAACGCAGAGCCACTCACAGCATCTTGTTGCTGGTGAGCTGTTTTGTGTTCTTCTATTGGTTGAACAACTTCATCACCCTTTTTGGTTTTTATGTACAAACAAAAATTCCAGACTTGGAGGGAATTAATGCAATTTTCGTAACATGCTACCCAACCATCTGTCCTTTTTTACTGATGAAGAATAACAAATATACTTTGCAATTCACTTCTTCCTTTTCTGTTAGGAGGATGACCTGCTTTCAAAGAGCACTCCATGACTGAGCTCAAACCCACACTTTCTCATCATTGGAAAACTGTCTTAATGATTTCCATGGGACAAAGAATTTGAATGTAAATCCTGAATACCTGATATGGCCTTATTATAACTTAACCTTCTGTTCTCTATTAAAATTCATGTAGTTAACATTTTTCTTGAATACAGCTGTGTGTACATAATTTTAGTAACTTCAAGATTTACTCTCCACTACCCTTTGGACAAAATGAATGTATTTTAAGTATTTTGAACAATATTCTACTTCTGGCTTTTTCATTATAAAGATACTTCTAATCAAAATTTTAAAATGCTATTTGGAACTTGGGTTATGTTTTTTGTGGAGTGTTCTGTCCTAAGGAACGTCTTTTAACGATTGATCAAATAAATGTTCCTATATTAGCTGTTACCTACCTCAAATACAGCTGTAGGCGAGATGCTTTTGTGGTATAACTGACAGGTATTTAATGGATGTCCTTGTACAATAGCTGTCTTTGAGTCAGTCATATTTTTATTATTTTAGTTAGTTTTTAAATCTTTTTTTAATTTTGAAATTATGATATAATTCCACATTTCCCCTTCCAGTTTCCACTCTCTCAAATCCTCCTGCATATGCCTCTCATTTCTAGGTGTAAAATTCATGGCCTATTAATCCTTGTTACATCTGTGTGTGTGTGTGTGTGTGTGTGTGTGTGTGTGTCCCTAAATACACAAATACTACCTGATCAGTCTGTATAATGTTACTTGTATATATGTATTCAGGGCTGACCATTTGGTCCTTTCTAATATTTTTAACTGAAATAGAATTACATCAATTTGATCAACCATGTTCACAGTGTCTGTATTCAAAGCACGTAGAAAACAGAAGCAAACTATATGTCCTTGAAATGATGACTGGATAATGAAAATGTTGTACATATACAATAGAGTTATACTCAGCTGTAAACAAACAAGCAAACAAACAAACTTGAAAGTTTCAGATGAGTAGAACTTGAAAATATTATATTGAGTGAGTTAATTCATACAAAACGCAAACAAAAAAATCTGGGTTAAAAATTAATTCTGGTAGTATGACCATACCTGCCTTCAAATCATACTATAGAAACATAGGGACTGTCCATTCAATATGTCAACAGAATAGACAGGAACAATCGCCTGATTCAAAAACACACCAAAAAGTGCACATTGCAGAAAACCCATGGGTAGAGAAATAAAACTACATCCTTATCTCTCAGGCTAAACAAAAGTTGTCTCCAATTAGATTTTAAATCTTGGTACAGAACTCCACATTCTGAAAACATCAGAGGAAAAATAAGGAAAGCATTTCAAGTTATAGATACAGGAAATGCTTTCTGAATAGGACTCCAGTCCCTCAAGAAGCAATGACAGAAGTTGACCAATGGGATCTCATATAATTAAAACACTTCTTTACACCAAAAGAGTGTAAATCCAGTGAAGAGCTAGATCCCAGAATGGGACAAAATTTGCTAGCCCATACAGCTGATAGAGGATCAAACAATTCCAGCCAATGACTTGTCTACCGAAATGAGCAGACTGAACTCAAAATACAAAATTGAAAAGATCAATGAGGGGTTGGAGAGATGGCTCAGAGGTTAAAGGCAGTGACTGTTCTTCCAGAGGTTGTGAGTTTAATTCCCAGCCACCACATGGTGGCACGCAACCATCTATCCATCTATAATGAGATCTGGTGCCTTCTTCTGGTGTGCAGGCAGAACACTGTCTACACAGTACAAAAAAAAAGAAACTATTTAAAAAAAATGAAAAAATCTGAAGAGGTCTAAGATTTGTATTTCCTGCTGTGTAGGGCTCATCTGGTGGGCATATCTGATATGTATATTGAGGTGTTGTATTTTGACCTTGTAACAATATGTTGCCAAATTAATTCATGTGCTTTAATAGAAGGCCAAATTGCACTAGAAGTGTCAAAATGAAAAATAAAACCTGATATCCGTTTGTTTCATGCTCGGCCTGATACCTGGATGTGGATCTCTGCATCTGCTTCCATCAACTACTGGATGAAGGTTCTATGATGACAATTAGGGTAGTCACCAATCTGATTTCTGGGGAAGGCCAGTTCAGGCACCCTGTCACTAATGTTAGGGATCTTAGCTGGGGTCATCCTTGTGGATTCTTAGAATGTCCCTAGCATCAGGTTTCCCTGGGCCAGTAAGGGCTTCCTCTATAGAGATCTTTGCTCAACTTTGATGGGGAGGATTGTCCTGCCTCAACTAAATGAACCAGGCTATGTTGACTCCCCATGGGAGGCCTTACCATTTCTGAGGAGCAGAAGGGGTGGTTTCCGGGAGGTGGGGTGTGAGGAAGGGAGATGGGGGAAATGTGGGTGGTATGTAAAATGTATAAAAAATAAAAAAAGAAATCCTGCCGTGGGGGGAAGGGGGAGAGAGAGAGAGAGAGAGAGAGAGAGAGAGAGAGAGAGAGATGAAAGAAATATAAAAGACCCAGTATTATTACTTGTAATTTATCACATATGGTAATAACTAGAAAAAAGTAGCAAGAGAAATTAAACGAACATTGGATGGTTGACAAATACAATTTTGACCGCCATTTCCTGGACGCCAGGGAACGGAGAGCATCTGCTAAAGCAGATCCCGAAGTGCGCGGGTGGGCCTGACGGAGTGTTGGGGTTTGAACCTCGGTGTTTGAACCCAGGATCTCGAAATGCATCGTGATTCCTGTCCACTAGATTGTAAGGTGTATGTAGGTAATCTTGGAAACAATGGGAACAAGACTGAACTAGAACGGGCTTTTGGCTATTATGGACCACTTTGAAGTGTGTGGGTTGCTCGGAACCCTCCTGGCTTTACTTTTGTTGAATATGAGGATCCCCGAGATGCAGCTGATGCTGTCCGAGAGCTGGATGGAAGAACACTATGTGGCTGTCGTGTGAGAGTGGAACTGTCGAATGGTGAAAAAAGAAGTCGCAATCGTGGCCAGCCGCCCTCTTGGGGCCGTCGCCCTCGAGATGATTATCGAAGGAGGAGTCCTCCACCTCGGCGAAGATCTCCAAGAAGGAGAAGCTTCTCTCGAAGCGGAGCAGGTCACTTTCTAGAGATGGGAGAAGAGAAAGGTCTCTGTCTCGGGAGAAAAACCACAAGCCATCTTGGTCTTTCTCTAGGTCTCGTAGCCGATCTAGGTCAAATGAAAGGAAATAGAAGACCAGCTTGCTAAAGAAGTGGTGTACAGGAAATAACTTCATTTGACAGGAGTATGTACAGGAAATTCAAGTTTTGTTTGAGACTTCATAATCTTGGTGCGTTTTTAAGATGTTTTAGCTGTTCAAATTTGCTTTGAACTTTAGTTTTTCATAGACTGAAATAAACCTAGATCCTGCCCAGTTAAAGTGTGATGTGCTAATGATACAGAAACCACTGGTAGAAATGGAATAAAGCTCTAGTTTGTCTAGTAGCTGGGATATAGTGTGGAGCTGTGGGTAAAATGATAGGCAGTCTTTAAAAGCTGTTAGTGAACACCAGCTAACAGATAAAGGATGGGAACTGCAGCCTGAAGGCTTTCAGAGGTTCCTTACTGATTGCTATATATGGACGCATAGCTGCAACATTCTTTATTTGGAAATGGAAGACTTTAAGTTACCAGTGTCCTATCAGTGTAAGGGTACATTGTAGAGCTGAACCTTTGAGTTACTGTGCAAGATTTCTTTTTCATGCTGTCATTTGTAATATGTTTGTGAGAATCCTTGGGATTAAAGTTTTAGTTACAAAAAAAAAAAAAAAAGAAAGAAAGAAAAATACAATTTTGAAAGAACAATGGATCACTGGAGAAATCAACAAGGCAAAGGAGAAATCCCTGCCATCAGATGTGATAATTTCCACATCTGCCTGAAAAGTTTTAATGATTTCCCAGATTATAAAGTTTCCTGTCTGACATGGTTCAACTTGGGAAAATGCACATCTTCAGACACGGACCGCCGAACTCCTGTTTAGTTGGCTTAGTCAATCGCCATGAGATTCACATTGTATCAGGAGAGTGAAGGTGTCCTTGGAGTGCATCAGAACGACACACAGTCAACAAGGCCACTGGCAGCACGGGTGACGACCTGGTCCACGTCCACTGGGAGCAACAGTCCTCTTACCCTGTCCCTTATTTAGCCATGGGTCCTGCTAGACAGCCTTCCCAAGATGCCTTGCACCTGTGATGCTTCCTGCCAGCACCTGGGATTCACACTGCCCTCAACAAGGATCCCCAGCCCTCAGCACTCAAGAGTGAGAGGTGGGTATGGCCACATTTCCACTCTTCCTCTCTTCTCCCCCAGTCCACCATCCCTCACACTTTGGGTTTTGCTTCTGCCTTTCAGATTTATCTTTCTCTACTATTTTTGGCATTTTAGAATATCTCCGTTTTTATTCTTTTTGTTCAGTATATATTTTTACCATTTTTTCATTTCATTTTTTTTTTAAAGACAGGGTTTCTCTGTATTTCTTTGGAGCCAGTCCTGGAATTAGCCACCAACGCCCGGCCGTTTTCAATTATTTACGCAATATTGCTTTTGCTAAATACAGCTTATCTAAGGGGAGAATTAGCATCAGTCAGATTGAAATGTTCTTCCAGTTTTTAAAATGTTGCATCTTTCTTTTAGTGAGAGTTGTATCTTGCATACAGTATACACAAGTCTGTAAAAACTAAATTTTCTCATGTTCGTTGAAACACTCCAGCTGTGGGCAGATGCTCACTTGCATGGGGGACCTTTTGCCCCTCCATTGTGCCTGATATATTTGCACTGCAGCAAAATGGGGACTCTTTTAGCGCTCAGCCAAAATGTGGATTTTTTTTTCCTTCTTTCTTCTCCATGCTGACAGTTTCATTCACAGAAAGAAAAAAAAAAAAAAAAAAAAAAAAAAAAGGACGTTTCCAATTTTGCTCTCAGTAAAATTCAAATAGCCAATTCCAAGTAATACGTGTCACCTGTGTTTTGTGGACTGTGAGTGTGACTGAATTAAAAGTATCACTATACTTTCCCATTACTTATACACATTTTTACACAACTGGATAGGTTACTGCTCTGTTTTTTATTGCATCTGCATCTATGTTGTGGTTTAAGTTTTTATTGTAATTTTTCTTTATTTTTGAGGATTTAACAGGTGTATGCAATTAAGTGTAATAATACTTATTTCAAATTCACATGTTTTTACTTATTGATAGCAGTTGCCCTTGGTTTTTTTTTTTTTTTTTTAATCACTTCTTTAGTATTCAAATTTCATTTTCTTTTGTTTGTTTTTTTTTTTCCATTTTTCATTTTGCTTTTGTTTTGTTTTGTTTCGAAGCAGGGTTTGTTTCTCTGTATTTCTCTGGATGTCCAGAAACTAGCTTTGTAGTCAGGGCTGACCTTGAACTCACAGAGATCCACCTGCCTCTGGATCCCAAGTGCTGGGATTAAAGCCATGTACCAGTACAGGCCAGAAATTTTCATTTATTGAATATCAAAAATAGTGCATGCTACTCTTTTGTGATTCCATTTTCCATCAATAGCATTTTCCTGTGCAAGCAATAGAGTGAGTCTGTCTTATCTGGGTTCACATGACAGTCTGGCATTTTATCCCAGACCTCTTATTCTTAGCAGGACAACACACTAACAACAGGATTAGTGGAGGGGATCTTCAGGACTGTGCTGAGTCACAAAAGAACGACAAGTTAGGGCATTTAGAGCAGATACAGAGCAAGGAGCAAAGATGAGTAAAAACAAATCTCAGGTATGTGGTGAGGAGGAAGACTACCAATCCAGGGCAAAACTTGGGGAGATGTGAGTGATCCCAGGGAAATAAATGTGGGTCTGAAAGGGCCCTAAGGCACAGGAGAGATGAGATGAGTTTTCAAAGCTTAAGGATGGTGGGTGCTGTTTACCTATATAAAAGATAATGATGGCAAATAGTGACAGGCAGGAAGCAAACTGAAACATTGACGTGAGAAGTGACTGAGAGTGTGGGAGGACAATATCCCAGGCGATGGCATTATTTAAGCCATCTATTCACACTAGAATATCTTCACTGTCCTAGGGGCTCGTGTCAAGACGGAGATTTGTGGTGCGTGGAGAAAATTCAGATCCGCACATTGGGAAAAGTCTGAAAGACCTTGTGAGAATCAAAGAGACTGTTGAGGAGTACATACGTGTCCACCAAAGAAGAAAGGGCTGTATTTAAGGGGATAGAAATAGTTAGGTCAGTGGAGGAATGGGTCTAAAATTAACATAGAGTACCCCTCCAAATCCACTGAACATGACGTGTATAACAATAATGGGGTCAAATTTCGGGAGTATCGTATCTGTGCCATTCTCTCTGTGTAACTGTGGACGTGAGATCTTTGCTTCTGCAATAGGAATGCAGAAAAAAAAATCACCGAATGGAAATAGAATTCTGTTGCAATACCCAAACATATAAGTCTCTGAGACAGGGGGCTTATCAATCAGAATCTGCCTGATTGATTTGACCACCAAATGTCACAGAAAACACATTTTGGTGAGGATGTGCTCAGCGCTGTGGGATTTGTAGCCTTACCCTTGCCTTTGCTTTCCACATATCAGCTAAAGGCAGTGACATCCCACGGAACACTGCTGGTTAACCTGTAAGGTGAAACTGGAGATGATGCACCCCACATGAAAAGTCCAAGGATTTAGTCAACACTAACCAACAGAAGAAACATACGTGCATCCAAAACACCGACCTTCACTGCACACATTCGTATCTATGTGTAAGAAACAAATGTTGTTGTAAACATGATTACATTGATACCTGGCTTAAACAAAAATATCAGCTGATGAATATAAATTCCTGGGGACTGGAGGGATGGTTCAACTGTTAAAGACCATTGGCTGCTCTTCCAGAGTGCCAGGGTTGGATTCCCAAGCATGTGTATAGTACACAGAAATGCAGGCAAAGCACCCACACACATAAAATAAAAAACTTTTATTACAGGCCTTATAACGTGCAAATTTGGCTTTCACATAGATCAGCGTATCCTTCTGCCTGACATGAACTCAGAGTGTTTGGGATTTGACCCTGCTCTCCAACATTTTATTCTACCCTCTAAGATGGTCTAAGATGCCGTTGCTAAGACGTCATCTCTGAACCTAACATTGAAAGGAGTAGTTGGACATTTCTTCAGGGGCTGATGGCACACATCTCTAATCTCAGCACTCAGGAGGCACAGGTAGGTGGATCTCTGTGAGTTTGAGACCAGCCCAGTCTACAGAACAAGTTCCAGAACAGCCTGGAGTCACAAAGAAGCCCTGCCAAAAGATAGGAATTGGACATCCCTCACTTGTCAGTTCTGCTCCTGAGCTGTCAATCATTATATTTTCCCACAAATGCCATTCCAAATGTAGTTTTATATACAGTCCTTTTGGCTGTCGCTCTAGGACTAACAAACCTGACACACATTATCATGCTTCCAAGTAACACCATCTTGAGGATCTTCCTCATGTCTCAATTATGTGTTGGTGTCACAGGGAACTCATTACTGTTCATCTTATATGCTTACACTCTGCTCTTTAAGCCTCGTTTTAAGAAGCTGATCGATTCTGTTTTCATGCACCTGGCAATAGTTAATGTCCTGATGATCATATTCACGTTGATCTCACACATCATGTCATCCTTTGGAGTAACCAGATTTCTGGATGATGCTGGCTGCATGGCAGTTTTATTTATATTCAGAGTCGCCCGGGATATGTCCATCAGTACCACCTCTGTTCTGAGCACATTTCAAGTCATCACCATCACTCCCAGTAATTCTAAGTGGGCGTTGCTTAAGGCTAAGCTCTCTAAGTGGACTTTTTCATCCTTACTTTGCTCCTGGGTCATTAACATACTCATCTATGCATATATGATTCCAATGGTAATAGCCAAAACCAATGCTACTCTTGTTGGCAATGGATATTTGGATCCTTACTGTCAAAACAAGAACTTTGGAAACCAAAACCCGGGGTCATTTTTGAGTATCATATTCATTCATGATTTCTTATATGTGGCCATCATGATATGGACCAGCCTGTACATGGTGATTCTCCTCTACAGACACCGAAAAAGAGCCCAGCATCTTCACAGCACAAGCCTCTCCTGCCAGCTATCTCCTGAACGCAGAGCCACTCACAGCATCTTGTTGCTGGTGAGCTGTTTTGTGTTCTTCTATTGGTTGAACAACTTCATTACCCTTTTTGGTTTTTATGTACAAGCAAAAATTCCAGACTTGGAGGGAATTAATGCAATTTTGGCAACATGCTACCCAACCATCTGTCCTTTTTTACTGATGAAGAATAACAAACATATTTTGCAATTCACTTCTTCCTTTTCTGTTATGACGATGACCTGCTTTCAAAGAGCACTCCATGACTGAGCTCAAACCCACACTTTCTCATCATTGGAAAACTGTCTTAATGATTTCCATGGGACAAAGAATTTGAATGTAAATCCTGAATACCTGATATGGCCTTATTATAACTTAACCTTCTGTTCTCTATTAAAATTCATGTAGTTAACATTTTTCTTGAATACAGCTGTGTGTACATAATTTTAGTAACTTCAAGATTTACTCTCCACTACCCTTTGGACAAAATGAATGTATTTTAAGTATTTTGAACAATATTCTACTTCTGGCTTTTTCATTATAAAGATACGTCCAATCAAAATTTTAAAATGCTATTTGGAACTTGTTTTTTGTGGAGTGTTCTGTCCTAAGGAACGTCTTTTAACGATTGATCAAATAAATGTTCCTATATTAGCTGTTACCTACCTCAAATACAGCTGTAGGCGAGATGCTTTTGTGGTATAACTGACAGGTATTTAATGGATGTCCTTGTACAATAGCTGTCTTTGAGTCAGTCATATTTTTATTATTTTAGTTAGTTTTTAATTCTTTTTTTAATTTTGAAATTATGATATAATTCCACATTTCCCCTTCCAGTTTCCACTCTCTCAAATCCTCCTGCATATGCCTCTCATTTCTAGGTGTAAAATTCATGGCCTATTAATCCTTGTTACATCTGTGTGTGTGTGTGTGTGTGTGTGTGTGTGTGTGTGTGTCCCTAAATACACAAATACTACCTGATCAGTCTGTATAATGTTACTTGTATATATGTATTCAGGGCTGACCATTTGGTCCTTTCTAATATTTTTAACTGAAATAGAATTACATCAATTTGATCACAGTGTCTGTATTCAAAGCACGTAGAAAACAGAAGCAAACTATATGTCCTTGAAATGATGACTGGATAATGAAAATGTTGTACATATACAATAGAGTTATACTCAGCTATAAACAAACAAGCAAACAAACAAACTTGAAAGTTTCAGATGAGTAGAACTTGAAAATATTATATTGAGTGAGTTAATTCATACAAAAAGCAAACAAAAAAATCTGGGTTAAAAATTAATTCTGGTAGTATGACCATACCTGCCTTCAAATCATACTATAGAAACATAGGGACTGTCCATTCAATATGTCAACAGAATAAACAGGAACAATCGCCTGATTCAAAAACACACCAAAAAGTGCACATTGCAGAAAACCCATGGGTAGAGAAATAAAACTACATCCTTATCTCTCAGGCTAAACAAAAGTTGTCTCCAATTAGATTTTAAATCTTGGTACAGAACTCCACATTCTGAAAACATCAGAGGAAAAATAAGGAAAGCATTTCAAGTTATAGATACAGGAAATGCTTTCTGAATAGGACTCCAGTCCCTCAAGAAGCAATGACAGAAGTTGACCAATGGGATCTCATATAATTAAAACACTTCTTTACACCAAAAGAGTGTAAATCCAGTGAAGAGCTAGATCCCAGAATGGGACAAAATTTGCTAGCCCATACAGCTGATAGAGGATCAAACAATTCCAGCCAATGACTTGTCTACCGAAATGAGCAGACTGAACTCAAAATACAAAATTGAAAAGATCAATGAGGGGTTGGAGAGATGGCTCAGAGGTTAAAGGCAGTGACTGTTCTTCCAGAGGTTGTGAGTTTAATTCCCAGCCACCACATGGTGGCACGCAACCATCTATCCATCTATAATGAGATCTGGTGCCTTCTTCTGGTGTGCAAGCAGAACACTGTCTACACAGTACAAAAAAAAAAAAAAAAAAAAGAAAAGAAAAGAAAAGAAAAAGAAACTATTTAAAAAATTGAAAAAATCTGAAGAGGTCTAAGATTTGTATTTCCTACTGTGTAGGGCTCATCTGGTGGGCATATCTGATATGTATATTGAGGTGTTGTATTTTGACCTTGTAACAATATGTTGCCAAATTAATTCATGTGCTTTAATAGAAGGCCAAATTGCACTAGAAGTGTCAAAATGAAAAATAAAACCTGATATCCGTTTGTTTCATGCTCGGCCTGATACCTGGATGTGGATCTCTGCATCTGCTTCCATCAACTACTGGATGAAGGTTCTATGATGACAATTAGGGTAGTCACCAATCTGATTTCTGGGGAAGGCCAGTTCAGGCAACCTGTCACTAATATTAGGGATCTTAGCTGGGGTCATCCTTGTGGATTCTTAGAATGTCCCTAGCATCAGGTTTCCCTGGGCCAGTAAGGGCTTCCTCTATAGAGATCTTTGCTCAACTTTGATGGGGGAGGATTGTCCTGCCTCAACTAAATGAACCAGGCTATGTTGACTCCCCATGGGAGGCCTTACCATTTCTGAGGAGCAGAAGGGGTGGTTTCCGGGAGGTGGGGTGTGAGGAAGGGAGATGGGGGAAATGTGGGTGGTATGTAAAATGTATAAAAAATAAAAAAAAGAAACCCTGCCGTGGGGGGAAGGGGGAAAGAGAGAGAGAGAGAGACATGAAAGAAATATAAAAGACCCAGTATTATTACTTGTAATTTATCACATATGGTAATAACTAGAAAAAAGTAGCAAGAGAAATTAAACGAACATTGGATGGTTGACAAATACAATTTTGACCGCCATTTCCTGGACGCCAGGGAACGGAGAGCATCTGCTAAAGCAGATCCCGAAGTGCGCGGGTGGGCCTGACGGAGTGTTGGGGTTTGAACCTCGGTGTTTGAACCCAGGATCTCGAAATGCATCGTGATTCCTGTCCACTAGATTGTAAGGTGTATGTAGGTAATCTTGGAAACAATGGGAACAAGACTGAACTAGAACGGGCTTTTGGCTATTATGGACCACTTTGAAGTGTGTGGGTTGCTCGGAACCCTCCTGGCTTTACTTTTGTTGAATATGAGGATCCCCGAGATGCAGCTGATGCTGTCCGAGAGCTGGATGGAAGAACACTATGTGGCTGTCGTGTGAGAGTGGAACTGTCGAATGGTGAAAAAAGAAGTCGCAATCGTGGCCAGCCGCCCTCTTGGGGCCGTCGCCCTCGAGATGATTATCGAAGGAGGAGTCCTCCACCTCGGCGAAGATCTCCAAGAAGGAGAAGCTTCTCTCGAAGCGGAGCAGGTCACTTTCTAGAGATGGGAGAAGAGAAAGGTCTCTGTCTCGGGAGAAAAACCACAAGCCATCTTGGTCTTTCTCTAGGTCTCGTAGCCGATCTAGGTCAAATGAAAGGAAATAGAAGACCAGCTTGCTAAAGAAGTGGTGTACAGGAAATAATTTCATTTGACAGGAGTATGTACAGGAAATTCAAGTTTTGTTTGAGACTTCATAATCTTGGTGCGTTTTTAAGATGTTTTAGCTGTTCAAATTTGCTTTGAACTTTAGTTTTTCATAGACTGAAATAAACCTAGATCCTGCCCAGTTAAAGTGTGATGTGCTAATGATACAGAAACCACTGGTAGAAATGGAATAAAGCTCTAGTTTGTCTAGTAGCTGGGATATAGTGTGGAGCTGTGGGTAAAATGATAGGCAGTCTTTAAAAGCTGTTAGTGAACACCAGCTAACAGATAAAGGATGGGAACTGCAGCCTGAAGGCTTTCAGAGGTTCCTTACTGATTGCTATATATGGACGCATAGCTGCAACATTCTTTATTTGGAAATGGAAGACTTTAAGTTACCAGTGTCCTATCAGTGTAAGGGTACATTGTAGAGCTGAACCTTTGAGTTACTGTGCAAGATTTCTTTTTCATGCTGTCATTTGTAATATGTTTGTGAGAATCCTTGGGATTAAAGTTTTAGTTACAAAAAAAAAAAAAAAGAAAGAAAGAAAAATACAATTTTGAAAGAACAATGGATCACTGGAGAAATCAACAAGGCAAAGGAGAAATCCCTGCCATCAGATGTGATAATTTCCACATCTGCCTGAAAAGTTTTAATGATTTCCCAGATTATAAAGTTTCCTGTCTGACATGGTTCAACTTGGGAAAATGCACATCTTCAGACACGGACCGCCGAACTCCTGTTTAGTTGGCTTAGTCAATCGCCATGAGATTCACATTGTATCAGGAGAGTGAAGGTGTCCTTGGAGTGCATCAGAACGACACACAGTCAACAAGGCCACTGGCAGCACGGGTGACGACCTGGTCCACGTCCACTGGGAGCAACAGTCCTCTTACCCTGTCCCTTATTTAGCCATGGGTCCTGCTAGACAGCCTTCCCAAGATGCCTTGCACCTGTGATGCTTCCTGCCAGCACCTGGGATTCACACTGCCCTCAACAAGGATCCCCAGCCCTCAGCACTCAAGAGTGAGAGGTGGGTATGGCCACATTTCCACTCTTCCTCTCTTCTCCCCCAGTCCACCATCCCTCACACTTTGGGTTTTGCTTCTGCCTTTCAGATTTATCTTTCTCTACTATTTTTGGCATTTTAGAATATCTCCGTTTTTATTCTTTTTGTTCAGTATATATTTTTACCATTTTTTCATTTCATTTTTTTTTTTAAAGACAGGGTTTCTCTGTATTTCTTTGGAGCCAGTCCTGGAATTAGCCACCAACGCCCGGCCGTTTTCAATTATTTACGCAATATTGCTTTTGCTAAATACAGCTTATCTAAGGGGAGAATTAGCATCAGTCAGATTGAAATGTTCTTCCAGTTTTTAAAATGTTGCATCTTTCTTTTAGTGAGAGTTGTATCTTGCATACAGTATACACAAGTCTGTAAAAACTAAATTTTCTCATGTTCGTTGAAACACTCCAGCTGTGGGCAGATGCTCACTTGCATGGGGGACCTTTTGCCCCTCCATTGTGCCTGATATATTTGCACTGCAGCAAAATGGGGACTCTTTTAGCTCAGCCAAAATGTGGATTTTTTTTTCCTTCTTTCTTCTCCATGCTGACAGTTTCATTCACAGAAAGAAAAAAAAAAAAAAAAAAAAAAAAAGGACGTTTCCAATTTTGCTCTCAGTAAAATTCAAATAGCCAATTCCAAGTAATACGTGTCACCTGTGTTTTGTGGACTGTGAGTGTGACTGAATTAAAAGTATCACTATACTTTCCCATTACTTATACACATTTTTACACAACTGGATAGGTTACTGCTCTGTTTTTTATTGCATCTGCATCTATGTTGTGGTTTAAGTTTTTATTGTAATTTTTCTTTATTTTTGAGGATTTAACAGGTGTATGCAATTAAGTGTAATAATACTTATTTCAAATTCACATGTTTTTACTTATTGATAGCAGTTGCCCTTGGTTTTTTTTTTTTTTTAATCACTTCTTTAGTATTCAAATTTCATTTTCTTTTGTTTGTTTTTTTTTTTCCATTTTTCATTTTGCTTTTGTTTTGTTTTGTTTCGAAGCAGGGTTTGTTTCTCTGTATTTCTCTGGATGTCCAGAAACTAGCTTTGTAGTCAGGGCTGACCTTGAACTCACAGAGATCCACCTGCCTCTGGATCCCAAGTGCTGGGATTAAAGCCATGTACCAGTACAGGCCAGAAATTTTCATTTATTGAATATCAAAAATAGTGCATGCTACTCTTTTGTGATTCCATTTTCCATCAATAGCATTTTCCTGTGCAAGCAATAGAGTGAGTCTGTCTTATCTGGGTTCACATGACAGTCTGGCATTTTATCCCAGACCTCTTATTCTTAGCAGGACAACACACTAACAACAGGATTAGTGGAGGGGATCTTCAGGACTGTGCTGAGTCACAAAAGAACGACAAGTTAGGGCATTTAGAGCAGATACAGAGCAAGGAGCAAAGATGAGTAAAAACAAATCTCAGGTATGTGGTGAGGAGGAAGACTACCAATCCAGGGCAAAACTTGGGGAGATGTGAGTGATCCCAGGGAAATAAATGTGGGTCTGAAAGGGCCCTAAGGCACAGGAGAGATGAGATGAGTTTTCAAAGCTTAAGGATGGTGGGTGCTGTTTACCTATATAAAAGATAATGATGGCAAATAGTGACAGGCAGGAAGCAAACTGAAACATTGACGTGAGAAGTGACTGAGAGTGTGAGAGGACAATATCCCAGGCGATGGCATTATTTAAGCCATCTATTCACACTAGAATATCTTCACTGTCCTAGGGGCTCGTGTCAAGACGGAGATTTGTGGTGCGTGGAGAAAATTCAGATCCGCACATTGGGAAAAGTCTGAAAGACCTTGTGAGAATCAAAGAGACTGTTGAGGAGTACATACGTGTCCACCAAAGAAGAAAGGGCTGTATTTAAGGGGATAGAAATAGTTAGGTCAGTGGAGGAATGGGTCTAAAATTAACATAGAGTACCCCTCCAAATCCACTGAACATGACGTGTATAACAATAATGGGGTCAAATTTCGGGAGTATCGTATCTGTGCCATTCTCTCTGTGTAACTGTGGACGTGAGATCTTTGCTTCTGCAATAGGAATGCAGAAAAAAAAAAATCACCGAATGGAAATAGAATTCTGTTGCAATACCCAAACATATAAGTCTCTGAGACAGGGGGCTTATCAATCAGAATCTGCCTGATTGATTTGACCACCAAATGTCACAGAAAACACATTTTGGTGAGGATGTGCTCAGCGCTGTGGGATTTGTAGCCTTACCCTTGCCTTTGCTTTCCACATATCAGCTAAAGGCAGTGACATCCCACGGAACACTGCTGGTTAACCTGTAAGGTGAAACTGGAGATGATGCACCCCACATGAAAAGTCCAAGGATTTAGTCAACACTAACCAACAGAAGAAACATACGTGCATCCAAAACACCGACCTTCACTGCACACATTCGTATCTATGTGTAAGAAACAAATGTTGTTGTAAACATGATTACATTGATACCTGGCTTAAACAAAAATATCAGCTGATGAATATAAATTCCTGGGGACTGGAGGGATGGTTCAACTGTTAAAGACCATTGGCTGCTCTTCCAGAGTGCCAGGGTTGGATTCCCAAGCATGTGTATAGTACACAGAAATGCAGGCAAAGCACCCACACACATAAAATAAAAAACTTTTATTACAGGCCTTATAACGTGCAAATTTGGCTTTCACATAGATCAGCGTATCCTTCTGCCTGACATGAACTCAGAGTGTTTGGGATTTGACCCTGCTCTCCAACATTTTATTCTACCCTCTAAGATGGTCTAAGATGCCGTTGCTAAGACGTCATCTCTGAACCTAACATTGAAAGGAGTAGTTGGACATTTCTTCGGGGGCTGATGGCACACATCTCTAATCTCAGCACTCAGGAGGCACAGGTAGGTGGATCTCTGTGAGTTTGAGACCAGCCCAGTCTACAGAACAAGTTCCAGAACAGCCTGGAGTCACAAAGAAGCCCTGCCAAAAGATAGGAATTGGACATCCCTCACTTGTCAGTTCTGCTCCTGAGCTGTCAATCATTATATTTTCCCACAAATGCCATTCCAAATGTAGTTTTATATACAGTCCTTTTGGCTGTCGCTCTAGGACTAACAAACCTGACACACATTATCATGCTTCCAAGTAACACCATCTTGAGGATCTTCCTCATGTCTCAATTATGTGTTGGTGTCACAGGGAACTCATTACTGTTCATCTTATATGCTTACACTCTGCTCTTTAAGCCTCGTTTTAAGAAGCTGATCGATTCTGTTTTCATGCACCTGGCAATAGTTAATGTCCTGATGATCATATTCACGTTGATCTCACACATCATGTCATCCTTTGGAGTAACCAGATTTCTGGATGATGCTGGCTGCATGGCAGTTTTATTTATATTCAGAGTCGCCCGGGATATGTCCATCAGTACCACCTCTGTTCTGAGCACATTTCAAGTCATCACCATCACTCCCAGTAATTCTAAGTGGGCATGGCTTAAGGCTAAGCTCTCTAAGTGGACTTTTTCATCCTTACTTTGCTCCTGGGTCATTAACATACTCATCTATGCATATATGATTCCAATGGTAATAGCCAAAACCAATGCTACTCTTGTTGGCAATGGATATTTGGATCCTTACTGTCAAAACAAGAACTTTGGAAACCAAAACCCGGGGTCATTTTTGAGTATCATATTCATTCGTGATTTCTTATATGTGGCCATCATGATATGGACCAGCCTGTACATGGTGATTCTCCTCTACAGACACCGAAAAAGAGCCCAGCATCTTCACAGCACAAGCCTCTCCTGCCAGCTATCTCCTGAACGCAGAGCCACTCACAGCATCTTGTTGCTGGTGAGCTGTTTTGTGTTCTTCTATTGGTTGAACAACTTCATTACCCTTTTTGGTTTTTATGTACAAGCAAAAATTCCAGACTTGGAGGGAATTAATGCAATTTTGGCAACATGCTACCCAACCATCTGTCCTTTTTTACTGATGAAGAATAACAAACATATTTTGCAATTCACTTCTTCCTTTTCTGTTATGACGATGACCTGCTTTCAAAGAGCACTCCATGACTGAGCTCAAACCCACACTTTCTCATCATTGGAAAACTGTCTTAATGATTTCCATGGGACAAAGAATTTGAATGTAAATCCTGAATACCTGATATGGCCTTATTATAACTTAACCTTCTGTTCTCTATTAAAATTCATGTAGTTAACATTTTTCTTGAATACAGCTGTGTGTACATAATTTTAGTAACTTCAAGATTTACTCTCCACTACCCTTTGGACAAAATGAATGTATTTTAAGTATTTTGAACAATATTCTACTTCTGGCTTTTTCATTATAAAGATACGTCCAATCAAAATTTTAAAATGCTATTTGGAACTTGTTTTTTGTGGAGTGTTCTGTCCTAAGGAACGTCTTTTAACGATTGATCAAATAAATGTTCCTATATTAGCTGTTACCTACCTCAAATACAGCTGTAGGCGAGATGCTTTTGTGGTATAACTGACAGGTATTTAATGGATGTCCTTGTACAATAGCTGTCTTTGAGTCAGTCATATTTTTATTATTTTAGTTAGTTTTTAATTCTTTTTTTTAATTTTGAAATTATGATATAATTCCACATTTCCCCTTCCAGTTTCCACTCTCTCAAATCCTCCTGCATATGCCTCTCATTTCTAGGTGTAAAATTCATGGCCTATTAATCCTTGTTACATCTGTGTGTGTGTGTGTGTGTGTGTGTGTGTGTGTGTCCCTAAATACACAAATACTACCTGATCAGTCTGTATAATGTTACTTGTATATATGTATTCAGGGCTGACCATTTGGTCCTTTCTAATATTTTTAACTGAAATAGAATTACATCAATTTGATCACAGTGTCTGTATTCAAAGCACGTAGAAAACAGAAGCAAACTATATGTCCTTGAAATGATGACTGGATAATGAAAATGTTGTACATATACAATAGAGTTATACTCAGCTATAAACAAACAAGCAAACAAACAAACTTGAAAGTTTCAGATGAGTAGAACTTGAAAATATTATATTGAGTGAGTTAATTCATACAAAAAGCAAACAAAAAAATCTGGGTTAAAAATTAATTCTGGTAGTATGACCATACCTGCCTTCAAATCATACTATAGAAACATAGGGACTGTCCATTCAATATGTCAACAGAATAAACAGGAACAATCGCCTGATTCAAAAACACACCAAAAAGTGCACATTGCAGAAAACCCATGGGTAGAGAAATAAAACTACATCCTTATCTCTCAGGCTAAACAAAAGTTGTCTCCAATTAGATTTTAAATCTTGGTACAGAACTCCACATTCTGAAAACATCAGAGGAAAAATAAGGAAAGCATTTCAAGTTATAGATACAGGAAATGCTTTCTGAATAGGACTCCAGTCCCTCAAGAAGCAATGACAGAAGTTGACCAATGGGATCTCATATAATTAAAACACTTCTTTACACCAAAAGAGTGTAAATCCAGTGAAGAGCTAGATCCCAGAATGGGACAAAATTTGCTAGCCCATACAGCTGATAGAGGATCAAACAATTCCAGCCAATGACTTGTCTACCGAAATGAGCAGACTGAACTCAAAATACAAAATTGAAAAGATCAATGAGGGGTTGGAGAGATGGCTCAGAGGTTAAAGGCAGTGACTGTTCTTCCAGAGGTTGTGAGTTTAATTCCCAGCCACCACATGGTGGCACGCAACCATCTATCCATCTATAATGAGATCTGGTGCCTTCTTCTGGTGTGCAAGCAGAACACTGTCTACACAGTACAAAAAAAAAAAAAAAAAAGAAAAGAAAAGAAAAGAAAAAGAAACTATTTAAAAAATTGAAAAAATCTGAAGAGGTCTAAGATTTGTATTTCCTACTGTGTAGGGCTCATCTGGTGGGCATATCTGATATGTATATTGAGGTGTTGTATTTTGACCTTGTAACAATATGTTGCCAAATTAATTCATGTGCTTTAATAGAAGGCCAAATTGCACTAGAAGTGTCAAAATGAAAAATAAAACCTGATATCCGTTTGTTTCATGCTCGGCCTGATACCTGGATGTGGATCTCTGCATCTGCTTCCATCAACTACTGGATGAAGGTTCTATGATGACAATTAGGGTAGTCACCAATCTGATTTCTGGGGAAGGCCAGTTCAGGCAACCTGTCACTAATATTAGGGATCTTAGCTGGGGTCATCCTTGTGGATTCTTAGAATGTCCCTAGCATCAGGTTTCCCTGGGCCAGTAAGGGCTTCCTCTATAGAGATCTTTGCTCAACTTTGATGGGGAGGATTGTCCTGCCTCAACTAAATGAACCAGGCTATGTTGACTCCCCATGGGAGGCCTTACCATTTCTGAGGAGCAGAAGGGGTGGTTTCCGGGAGGTGGGGTGTGAGGAAGGGAGATGGGGGAAATGTGGGTGGTATGTAAAATGTATAAAAAATAAAAAAAGAAACCCTGCCGTGGGGGGAAGGGGGAAAGAGAGAGAGAGAGAGACATGAAAGAAATATAAAAGACCCAGTATTATTACTTGTAATTTATCACATATGGTAATAACTAGAAAAAAGTAGCAAGAGAAATTAAACGAACATTGGATGGTTGACAAATACAATTTTGACCGCCATTTCCTGGACGCCAGGGAACGGAGAGCATCTGCTAAAGCAGATCCCGAAGTGCGCGGGTGGGCCTGACGGAGTGTTGGGGTTTGAACCTCGGTGTTTGAACCCAGGATCTCGAAATGCATCGTGATTCCTGTCCACTAGATTGTAAGGTGTATGTAGGTAATCTTGGAAACAATGGGAACAAGACTGAACTAGAACGGGCTTTTGGCTATTATGGACCACTTTGAAGTGTGTGGGTTGCTCGGAACCCTCCTGGCTTTACTTTTGTTGAATATGAGGATCCCCGAGATGCAGCTGATGCTGTCCGAGAGCTGGATGGAAGAACACTATGTGGCTGTCGTGTGAGAGTGGAACTGTCGAATGGTGAAAAAAGAAGTCGCAATCGTGGCCAGCCGCCCTCTTGGGGCCGTCGCCCTCGAGATGATTATCGAAGGAGGAGTCCTCCACCTCGGCGAAGATCTCCAAGAAGGAGAAGCTTCTCTCGAAGCGGAGCAGGTCACTTTCTAGAGATGGGAGAAGAGAAAGGTCTCTGTCTCGGGGAGAAAAACCACAAGCCATCTTGGTCTTTCTCTAGGTCTCGTAGCCGATCTAGGTCAAATGAAAGGAAATAGAAGACCAGCTTGCTAAAGAAGTGGTGTACAGGAAATAACTTCATTTGACAGGAGTATGTACAGGAAATTCAAGTTTTGTTTGAGACTTCATAATCTTGGTGCGTTTTTAAGATGTTTTAGCTGTTCAAATTTGCTTTGAACTTTAGTTTTTCATAGACTGAAATAAACCTAGATCCTGCCCAGTTAAAGTGTGATGTGCTAATGATACAGAAACCACTGGTAGAAATGGAATAAAGCTCTAGTTTGTCTAGTAGCTGGGATATAGTGTGGAGCTGTGGGTAAAATGATAGGCAGTCTTTAAAAGCTGTTAGTGAACACCAGCTAACAGATAAAGGATGGGAACTGCAGCCTGAAGGCTTTCAGAGGTTCCTTACTGATTGCTATATATGGACGCATAGCTGCAACATTCTTTATTTGGAAATGGAAGACTTTAAGTTACCAGTGTCCTATCAGTGTAAGGGTACATTGTAGAGCTGAACCTTTGAGTTACTGTGCAAGATTTCTTTTTCATGCTGTCATTTGTAATATGTTTGTGAGAATCCTTGGGATTAAAGTTTTAGTTACAAAAAAAAAAAAAAAAAGAAAGAAAGAAAAATACAATTTTGAAAGAACAATGGATCACTGGAGAAATCAACAAGGCAAAGGAGAAATCCCTGCCATCAGATGTGATAATTTCCACATCTGCCTGAAAAGTTTTAATGATTTCCCAGATTATAAAGTTTCCTGTCTGACATGGTTCAACTTGGGAAAATGCACATCTTCAGACACGGACCGCCGAACTCCTGTTTAGTTGGCTTAGTCAATCGCCATGAGATTCACATTGTATCAGGAGAGTGAAGGTGTCCTTGGAGTGCATCAGAACGACACACAGTCAACAAGGCCACTGGCAGCACGGGTGACGACCTGGTCCACGTCCACTGGGAGCAACAGTCCTCTTACCCTGTCCCTTATTTAGCCATGGGTCCTGCTAGACAGCCTTCCCAAGATGCCTTGCACCTGTGATGCTTCCTGCCAGCACCTGGGATTCACACTGCCCTCAACAAGGATCCCCAGCCCTCAGCACTCAAGAGTGAGAGGTGGGTATGGCCACATTTCCACTCTTCCTCTCTTCTCCCCCAGTCCACCATCCCTCACACTTTGGGTTTTGCTTCTGCCTTTCAGATTTATCTTTCTCTACTATTTTTGGCATTTTAGAATATCTCCGTTTTTATTCTTTTTGTTCAGTATATATTTTTACCATTTTTTCATTTCATTTTTTTTTTAAAGACAGGGTTTCTCTGTATTTCTTTGGAGCCAGTCCTGGAATTAGCCACCAACGCCCGGCCGTTTTCAATTATTTACGCAATATTGCTTTTGCTAAATACAGCTTATCTAAGGGGAGAATTAGCATCAGTCAGATTGAAATGTTCTTCCAGTTTTTAAAATGTTGCATCTTTCTTTTAGTGAGAGTTGTATCTTGCATACAGTATACACAAGTCTGTAAAAACTAAATTTTCTCATGTTCGTTGAAACACTCCAGCTGTGGGCAGATGCTCACTTGCATGGGGGACCTTTTGCCCCTCCATTGTGCCTGATATATTTGCACTGCAGCAAAATGGGGACTCTTTTAGCGCTCAGCCAAAATGTGGATTTTTTTTTCCTTCTTTCTTCTCCATGCTGACAGTTTCATTCACAGAAAGAAAAAAAAAAAAAAAAAAAAAAAAAAAAGGACGTTTCCAATTTTGCTCTCAGTAAAATTCAAATAGCCAATTCCAAGTAATACGTGTCACCTGTGTTTTGTGGACTGTGAGTGTGACTGAATTAAAAGTATCACTATACTTTCCCATTACTTATACACATTTTTACACAACTGGATAGGTTACTGCTCTGTTTTTTATTGCATCTGCATCTATGTTGTGGTTTAAGTTTTTATTGTAATTTTTCTTTATTTTTGAGGATTTAACAGGTGTATGCAATTAAGTGTAATAATACTTATTTCAAATTCACATGTTTTTACTTATTGATAGCAGTTGCCCTTGGTTTTTTTTTTTTTTTTTAATCGCTTCTTTAGTATTCAAATTTCATTTTCTTTTGTTTGTTTTTTTTTTCCATTTTTCATTTTGCTTTTGTTTTGTTTTGTTTCGAAGCAGGGTTTGTTTCTCTGTATTTCTCTGGATGTCCAGAAACTAGCTTTGTAGTCAGGGCTGACCTTGAACTCACAGAGATCCACCTGCCTCTGGATCCCAAGTGCTGGGATTAAAGCCATGTACCAGTACAGGCCAGAAATTTTCATTTATTGAATATCAAAAATAGTGCATGCTACTCTTTTGTGATTCCATTTTCCATCAATAGCATTTTCCTGTGCAAGCAATAGAGTGAGTCTGTCTTATCTGGGTTCACATGACAGTCTGGCATTTTATCCCAGACCTCTTATTCTTAGCAGGACAACACACTAACAACAGGATTAGTGGAGGGGATCTTCAGGACTGTGCTGAGTCACAAAAGAACGACAAGTTAGGGCATTTAGAGCAGATACAGAGCAAGGAGCAAAGATGAGTAAAAACAAATCTCAGGTATGTGGTGAGGAGGAAGACTACCAATCCAGGGCAAAACTTGGGGAGATGTGAGTGATCCCAGGGAAATAAATGTGGGTCTGAAAGGGCCCTAAGGCACAGGAGAGATGAGATGAGTTTTCAAAGCTTAAGGATGGTGGGTGCTGTTTACCTATATAAAAGATAATGATGGCAAATAGTGACAGGCAGGAAGCAAACTGAAACATTGACGTGAGAAGTGACTGAGAGTGTGGGAGGACAATATCCCAGGCGATGGCATTATTTAAGCCATCTATTCACACTAGAATATCTTCACTGTCCTAGGGGCTCGTGTCAAGACGGAGATTTGTGGTGCGTGGAGAAAATTCAGATCCGCACATTGGGAAAAGTCTGAAAGACCTTGTGAGAATCAAAGAGACTGTTGAGGAGTACATACGTGTCCACCAAAGAAGAAAGGGCTGTATTTAAGGGGATAGAAATAGTTAGGTCAGTGGAGGAATGGGTCTAAAATTAACATAGAGTACCCCTCCAAATCCACTGAACATGACGTGTATAACAATAATGGGGTCAAATTTCGGGAGTATCGTATCTGTGCCATTCTCTCTGTGTAACTGTGGACGTGAGATCTTTGCTTCTGCAATAGGAATGCAGAAAAAAAAAATCACCGAATGGAAATAGAATTCTGTTGCAATACCCAAACATATAAGTCTCTGAGACAGGGGGCTTATCAATCAGAATCTGCCTGATTGATTTGACCACCAAATGTCACAGAAAACACATTTTGGTGAGGATGTGCTCAGCGCTGTGGGATTTGTAGCCTTACCCTTGCCTTTGCTTTCCACATATCAGCTAAAGGCAGTGACATCCCACGGAACACTGCTGGTTAACCTGTAAGGTGAAACTGGAGATGATGCACCCCACATGAAAAGTCCAAGGATTTAGTCAACACTAACCAACAGAAGAAACATACGTGCATCCAAAACACCGACCTTCACTGCACACATTCGTATCTATGTGTAAGAAACAAATGTTGTTGTAAACATGATTACATTGATACCTGGCTTAAACAAAAATATCAGCTGATGAATATAAATTCCTGGGGACTGGAGGGATGGTTCAACTGTTAAAGACCATTGGCTGCTCTTCCAGAGTGCCAGGGTTGGATTCCCAAGCATGTGTATAGTACACAGAAATGCAGGCAAAGCACCCACACACATAAAATAAAAAACTTTTATTACAGGCCTTATAACGTGCAAATTTGGCTTTCACATAGATCAGCGTATCCTTCTGCCTGACATGAACTCAGAGTGTTTGGGATTTGACCCTGCTCTCCAACATTTTATTCTACCCTCTAAGATGGTCTAAGATGCCGTTGCTAAGACGTCATCTCTGAACCTAACATTGAAAGGAGTAGTTGGACATTTCTTCAGGGGCTGATGGCACACATCTCTAATCTCAGCACTCAGGAGGCACAGGTAGGTGGATCTCTGTGAGTTTGAGACCAGCCCAGTCTACAGAACAAGTTCCAGAACAGCCTGGAGTCACAAAGAAGCCCTGCCAAAAGATAGGAATTGGACATCCCTCACTTGTCAGTTCTGCTCCTGAGCTGTCAATCATTATATTTTCCCACAAATGCCATTCCAAATGTAGTTTTATATACAGTCCTTTTGGCTGTCGCTCTAGGACTAACAAACCTGACACACATTATCATGCTTCCAAGTAACACCATCTTGAGGATCTTCCTCATGTCTCAATTATGTGTTGGTGTCACAGGGAACTCATTACTGTTCATCTTATATGCTTACACTCTGCTCTTTAAGCCTCGTTTTAAGAAGCTGATCGATTCTGTTTTCATGCACCTGGCAATAGTTAATGTCCTGATGATCATATTCACGTTGATCTCACACATCATGTCATCCTTTGGAGTAACCAGATTTCTGGATGATGCTGGCTGCATGGCAGTTTTATTTATATTCAGAGTCGCCCGGGATATGTCCATCAGTACCACCTCTGTTCTGAGCACATTTCAAGTCATCACCATCACTCCCAGTAATTCTAAGTGGGCATGGCTTAAGGCTAAGCTCTCTAAGTGGACTTTTTCATCCTTACTTTGCTCCTGGGTCATTAACATACTCATCTATGCATATATGATTCCAATGGTAATAGCCAAAACCAATGCTACTCTTGTTGGCAATGGATATTTGGATCCTTACTGTCAAAACAAGAACTTTGGAAACCAAAACCCGGGGTCATTTTTGAGTATCATATTCATTTGTGATTTATTATATGTGGCCATCATGATATGGACCAGCCTGTACATGGTGATTCTCCTCTACAGACACCGAAAAAGAGCCCAGCATCTTCACAGCACAAGCCTCTCCTGCCAGCTATCTCCTGAACGCAGAGCCACTCACAGCATCTTGTTGCTGGTGAGCTGTTTTGTGTTCTTCTATTGGTTGAACAACTTCATTACCCTTTTTGGTTTTTATGTACAAGCAAAAATTCCAGACTTGGAGGGAATTAATGCAATTTTGGCAACATGCTACCCAACCATCTGTCCTTTTTTACTGATGAAGAATAACAAACATATTTTGCAATTCACTTCTTCCTTTTCTGTTATGACGATGACCTGCTTTCAAAGAGCACTCCATGACTGAGCTCAAACCCACACTTTCTCATCATTGGAAAACTGTCTTAATGATTTCCATGGGACAAAGAATTTGAATGTAAATCCTGAATACCTGATATGGCCTTATTATAACTTAACCTTCTGTTCTCTATTAAAATTCATGTAGTTAACATTTTTCTTGAATACAGCTGTGTGTACATAATTTTAGTAACTTCAAGATTTACTCTCCACTACCCTTTGGACAAAATGAATGTATTTTAAGTATTTTGAACAATATTCTACTTCTGGCTTTTTCATTATAAAGATACGTCCAATCAAAATTTTAAAATGCTATTTGGAACTTGTTTTTTGTGGAGTGTTCTGTCCTAAGGAACGTCTTTTAACGATTGATCAAATAAATGTTCCTATATTAGCTGTTACCTACCTCAAATACAGCTGTAGGCGAGATGCTTTTGTGGTATAACTGACAGGTATTTAATGGATGTCCTTGTACAATAGCTGTCTTTGAGTCAGTCATATTTTTATTATTTTAGTTAGTTTTTAATTCTTTTTTTAATTTTGAAATTATGATATAATTCCACATTTCCCCTTCCAGTTTCCACTCTCTCAAATCCTCCTGCATATGCCTCTCATTTCTAGGTGTAAAATTCATGGCCTATTAATCCTTGTTACATCTGTGTGTGTGTGTGTGTGTGTGTGTGTGTGTGTGTGTCCCTAAATACACAAATACTACCTGATCAGTCTGTATAATGTTACTTGTATATATGTATTCAGGGCTGACCATTTGGTCCTTTCTAATATTTTTAACTGAAATAGAATTACATCAATTTGACCCTTCACAGTGTCTGTATTCAAAGCACGTAGAAAACAGAAGCAAACTATATGTCCTTGAAATGATGACTGGATAATGAAAATGTTGTACATATACAATAGAGTTATACTCAGCTATAAACAAACAAGCAAACAAACAAACTTGAAAGTTTCAGATGAGTAGAACTTGAAAATATTATATTGAGTGAGTTAATTCATACAAAAAGCAAACAAAAAAATCTGGGTTAAAAATTAATTCTGGTAGTATGACCATACCTGCCTTCAAATCATACTATAGAAACATAGGGACTGTCCATTCAATATGTCAACAGAATAAACAGGAACAATCGCCTGATTCAAAAACACACCAAAAAGTGCACATTGCAGAAAACCCATGGGTAGAGAAATAAAACTACATCCTTATCTCTCAGGCTAAACAAAAGTTGTCTCCAATTAGATTTTAAATCTTGGTACAGAACTCCACATTCTGAAAACATCAGAGGAAAAATAAGGAAAGCATTTCAAGTTATAGATACAGGAAATGCTTTCTGAATAGGACTCCAGTCCCTCAAGAAGCAATGACAGAAGTTGACCAATGGGATCTCATATAATTAAAACACTTCTTTACACCAAAAGAGTGTAAATCCAGTGAAGAGCTAGATCCCAGAATGGGACAAAATTTGCTAGCCCATACAGCTGATAGAGGATCAAACAATTCCAGCCAATGACTTGTCTACCGAAATGAGCAGACTGAACTCAAAATACAAAATTGAAAAGATCAATGAGGGGTTGGAGAGATGGCTCAGAGGTTAAAGGCAGTGACTGTTCTTCCAGAGGTTGTGAGTTTAATTCCCAGCCACCACATGGTGGCACGCAACCATCTATCCATCTATAATGAGATCTGGTGCCTTCTTCTGGTGTGCAAGCAGAACACTGTCTACACAGTACAAAAAAAAAAAAAAAAAAAGAAAAGAAAAGAAAAGAAGAAAAGAAAAAGAAACTATTTAAAAAATTGAAAAAATCTGAAGAGGTCTAAGATTTGTATTTCCTACTGTGTAGGGCTCATCTGGTGGGCATATCTGATATGTATATTGAGGTGTTGTATTTTGACCTTGTAACAATATGTTGCCAAATTAATTCATGTGCTTTAATAGAAGGCCAAATTGCACTAGAAGTGTCAAAATGAAAAATAAAACCTGATATCCGTTTGTTTCATGCTCGGCCTGATACCTGGATGTGGATCTCTGCATCTGCTTCCATCAACTACTGGATGAAGGTTCTATGATGACAATTAGGGTAGTCACCAATCTGATTTCTGGGGAAGGCCAGTTCAGGCAACCTGTCACTAATATTAGGGATCTTAGCTGGGGTCATCCTTGTGGATTCTTAGAATGTCCCTAGCATCAGGTTTCCCTGGGCCAGTAAGGGCTTCCTCTATAGAGATCTTTGCTCAACTTTGATGGGGGAGGATTGTCCTGCCTCAACTAAATGAACCAGGCTATGTTGACTCCCCATGGGAGGCCTTACCATTTCTGAGGAGCAGAAGGGGTGGTTTCCGGGAGGTGGGGTGTGAGGAAGGGAGATGGGGGAAATGTGGGTGGTATGTAAAATGTATAAAAAATAAAAAAAGAAACCCTGCCGTGGGGGGAAGGGGGAAAGAGAGAGAGAGAGAGACATGAAAGAAATATAAAAGACCCAGTATTATTACTTGTAATTTATCACATATGGTAATAACTAGAAAAAAAGTAGCAAGAGAAATTAAACGAACATTGGATGGTTGACAAATACAATTTTGACCGCCATTTCCTGGACGCCAGGGAACGGAGAGCATCTGCTAAAGCAGATCCCGAAGTGCGCGGGGTGGGCCTGACGGAGTGTTGGGGTTTGAACCTCGGTGTTTGAACCCAGGATCTCGAAATGCATCGTGATTCCTGTCCACTAGATTGTAAGGTGTATGTAGGTAATCTTGGAAACAATGGGAACAAGACTGAACTAGAACGGGCTTTTGGCTATTATGGACCACTTTGAAGTGTGTGGGTTGCTCGGAACCCTCCTGGCTTTACTTTTGTTGAATATGAGGATCCCCGAGATGCAGCTGATGCTGTCCGAGAGCTGGATGGAAGAACACTATGTGGCTGTCGTGTGAGAGTGGAACTGTCGAATGGTGAAAAAAGAAGTCGCAATCGTGGCCAGCCGCCCTCTTGGGGCCGTCGCCCTCGAGATGATTATCGAAGGAGGAGTCCTCCACCTCGGCGAAGATCTCCAAGAAGGAGAAGCTTCTCTCGAAGCGGAGCAGGTCACTTTCTAGAGATGGGAGAAGAGAAAGGTCTCTGTCTCGGGAGAAAAACCACAAGCCATCTTGGTCTTTCTCTAGGTCTCGTAGCCGATCTAGGTCAAATGAAAGGAAATAGAAGACCAGCTTGCTAAAGAAGTGGTGTACAGGAAATAACTTCATTTGACAGGAGTATGTACAGGAAATTCAAGTTTTGTTTGAGACTTCATAATCTTGGTGCGTTTTTAAGATGTTTTAGCTGTTCAAATTTGCTTTGAACTTTAGTTTTTCATAGACTGAAATAAACCTAGATCCTGCCCAGTTAAAGTGTGATGTGCTAATGATACAGAAACCACTGGTAGAAATGGAATAAAGCTCTAGTTTGTCTAGTAGCTGGGATATAGTGTGGAGCTGTGGGTAAAATGATAGGCAGTCTTTAAAAGCTGTTAGTGAACACCAGCTAACAGATAAAGGATGGGAACTGCAGCCTGAAGGCTTTCAGAGGTTCCTTACTGATTGCTATATATGGACGCATAGCTGCAACATTCTTTATTTGGAAATGGAAGACTTTAAGTTACCAGTGTCCTATCAGTGTAAGGGTACATTGTAGAGCTGAACCTTTGAGTTACTGTGCAAGATTTCTTTTTCATGCTGTCATTTGTAATATGTTTGTGAGAATCCTTGGGATTAAAGTTTTAGTTACAAAAAAAAAAAAAAAAGAAAGAAAGAAAAATACAATTTTGAAAGAACAATGGATCACTGGAGAAATCAACAAGGCAAAGGAGAAATCCCTGCCATCAGATGTGATAATTTCCACATCTGCCTGAAAAGTTTTAATGATTTCCCAGATTATAAAGTTTCCTGTCTGACATGGTTCAACTTGGGAAAATGCACATCTTCAGACACGGACCGCCGAACTCCTGTTTAGTTGGCTTAGTCAATCGCCATGAGATTCACATTGTATCAGGAGAGTGAAGGTGTCCTTGGAGTGCATCAGAACGACACACAGTCAACAAGGCCACTGGCAGCACGGGTGACGACCTGGTCCACGTCCACTGGGAGCAACAGTCCTCTTACCCTGTCCCTTATTTAGCCATGGGTCCTGCTAGACAGCCTTCCCAAGATGCCTTGCACCTGTGATGCTTCCTGCCAGCACCTGGGATTCACACTGCCCTCAACAAGGATCCCCAGCCCTCAGCACTCAAGAGTGAGAGGTGGGTATGGCCACATTTCCACTCTTCCTCTCTTCTCCCCCAGTCCACCATCCCTCACACTTTGGGTTTTGCTTCTGCCTTTCAGATTTATCTTTCTCTACTATTTTTGGCATTTTAGAATATCTCCGTTTTTATTCTTTTTGTTCAGTATATATTTTTACCATTTTTTCATTTCATTTTTTTTTTTTAAAGACAGGGTTTCTCTGTATTTCTTTGGAGCCAGTCCTGGAATTAGCCACCAACGCCCGGCCGTTTTCAATTATTTACGCAATATTGCTTTTGCTAAATACAGCTTATCTAAGGGGAGAATTGGCATCAGTCAGATTGAAATTTTCTTCCAGTTTTTAAAATGTTGCATCTTTCTTTTAGTGAGAGTTGTATCTTGCATACAGTATACACAAGTCTGTAAAAACTAAATTTTCTCATGTTCGTTGAAACACTCCAGCTGTGGGCAGATGCTCACTTGCATGGGGGACCTTTTGCCCCTCCATTGTGCCTGATATATTTGCACTGCAGCAAAATGGGGACTCTTTTAGCGCTCAGCCAAAATGTGGATTTTTTTCCTTCTTTCTTCTCCATGCTGACAGTTTCATTCACAGAAAGAAAAAAAAAAAAAAAAAAAAAAAAAGGACGTTGGCAATTTTGCTCTCAGTAAAATTCAAATAGCCAGTTCCAAGTAATACGTGTCACCTGTGTTTTGTGGACTGTGAGTGTGACTGAATTAAAAGTATCACTATACTTTCCCATTACTTATACACATTTTTACACAACTGGATAGGTTATTGCTCTGTTTTTTTATTACATCTGCATCTATGTTGTGGTTTAAGTTTTTATTGTAATTTTTCTTTATTTTTGAGGATTTAACAGGTGTATGCAATTAAGTGTAATAATACTTATTTCAAATTCACATGTTTTTACTTATTGATAGCAGTTGCCCTTGGTTTTTTTTTTTTTTTTTAATCGCTTCTTTAGTATTCAAATTTCATTTTCTTTTGCTTGTTTTTTTTTTTTCCATTTTTCACTTTGCTTTTGTTTTGTTTTGTTTCGAAGCAGGGTTTGTTTCTCTGTATTTCTCTGGATGTCCAGAAACTAGCTTTGTAGTCAGGGCTGACCTTGAACTCACAGAGATCCACCTGCCTCTGGATCCCAAGTGCTGGGATTAAAGCCATGTACCAGTACAGGCCAGAAATTTTCATTTATTGAATATCAAAAATAGTGCATGCTACTCTTTTGTGATTCCATTTTCCATCAATAGCATTTTCCTGTGCAAGCAACAGAGTGAGTCTGTCTTATCTGGGTTCACATGACAGTCTGGCATTTTATCCCAGACCTCTTATTCTTAGCAGGACAACACACTAACAACAGGGTTAGTGGAGGGGGATCTTCAGGACTGTGCTGAGTCACAAAAGAACGACAAGTTAGGGCATTTAGAGCAGATACAGAGCAAGGAGCAAAGATGAGTAAAAACAAATCTCAGGTATGTGGTGAGGAGGATGACTACCAATCCAGGGCAAAACTTGGGGAGATGTGAGTGATCCCAGGGAAATAAATGTGGGTCTGAAAGGGCCCTAAGGCACAGGAGAGATGAGATGAGTTTTCAAAGCTTAAGGATGGTGGGTGCTGTTTACGTATATAAAAGATAATGATGGCAAATAGTGACAGGCAGGAAGCAAACTGAAACATTGACGTGAGAAGTGACTGAGAGTATGGGAGGACAATATCCCAGGCGATGGCATTATTTAAGCCATCTACTCACACTAGAATATCTTCACTGTCCTAGGGGCTCGTGTCAAGACGGAGATTTGTGGTGCGTGGAGAAAATTCAGATCCGCACATTGGGAAAAGTCTGAAAGACCTTGTGAGAATCAAAGAGACTGTTGAGGAGTACATATGTGTCCACCAAAGAAGAAAGGGCTGTATTTAAGGGGATAGAAATAGTTAGGTCAGTGGAGGAATGGGTCTAAAATTAACATAGAGTACCCCTCCAAATCCACTGAACATGACGTGTATAACAATAATGGGGTCAAATTTCGGGAGTATCGTATCTGTGCCATTCTCTCTGTGTAACTGTGGACGTGAGATCTTTGCTTCTGCAATAGGAATGCAGAAAAAAAAATCACCGAATGGAAATAGAATTCTGTTGCAATACCCAAACATATAAGTCTCTGAGACAGGGGGCTTATCAATCAGAATCTGCCTGATTGATTTGACTACCAAATGTCACAGAAAACACATTTTGGTGAGGATGTGCTCAGCGCTGTGGGATTTGTAGCCTTACCCTTGCCTTTGCTTTCCACATATCAGCTAAAGGCAGTGACATCCCACGGAACACTGCTGGTTAACCTGTAAGGTGAAACTGGAGATGATGCACCCCACATGGAAAGTCCAAGGATTTAGTCAACACTAACCAACAGAAGAAACATACGTGCATCCAAAACACCGACCTTCACTGCACACATTCGTATCTATGTGTAAGAAACAAATGTTGTTGTAAACATGATTACATTGATACCTGGCTTAAGCAAAAATATCAGCTGATGAATATAAATTCCTGGGGACTGGAGGGATGGTTCAACTGTTAAAGACCATTGGCTGCTCTTCCAGAGTGCCAGGGTTGGATTCCCAAGCATGTGTATAGTGCACAGAAATGCAGGCAAAGCACCCACACACATAAAATAAAAAACTTTTATTACATGCCTTATAACGTGCAAATTTGGCTTTCACATAGATCAGCGTATCCTTCTGCCTGACATGAACTCAGAGTGTTTGGGATTTGACCCTGCTCTCCAACATTTTATTCTACCCTCTAAGATGGTCTAAGATGCCGTTGCTAAGACGTCATCTCTGAACCTAACATTGAAAGGAGTAGTTGGACATTTCTTCAGGGGCTGATGGCACACATCTCTAATCTCAGCACTCAGGAGGCACAGGTAGGTGGATCTCTGTGAGTTTGAGACCAGCCCAGTCTACAGAACAAGTTCCAGAACAGCCTGGAGTCACAAAGAAGCCCTGCCAAAAGATAGGAATTGGACATCCATCACTTGTCAGTTCTGCTCCTGAGCTGTCAATCATTATATTTTCCCACAAATGCCATTCCAAATGTAGTTTTATATACAGTCCTTTTGGCTGTCCCTCTAGGACTAACAAACCTGACACACATTATCATGCTTCCAAGTAACACCATCTTGGGGGTCTTCCTCATATCTCAATTATGTGTTGGTGTCACAGGGAACTCATTACTGTTCATCTTATATGCTTACACTCTGCTCTTTAAGCCTCGTTTTAAGAAGCTGATCGATTCTGTTTTCATGCACCTGGCAATAGTTAATGTCCTGATGATCATATTCATGTTGATCTCACACATCATGTCATCCTTTGGAGTAACCAGATTTCTGGATGATGCTGGCTGCATGGCAGTTTTATTTATAGTCAGAGTCGCCCGGGGTATGTCCATCAGTACCACCTCTGTTCTGAGCACATTTCAAGTCATCACCATCACTCCCAGTAATTCTAAGTGGGCGTGGCTTAAGGCTAAGCTCTCTAAGTGGACTTTTTCATCCTTACTTTGCTCCTGGGTCATTAACATACTCATCTATGCATATATGATTTCAATGGTAATAGCCAAAACCAATGCTACTCTTTTTGGCAATGGATATTTGGATCCTTACTGTCAAAACAAGAACTTTGGAAACCAAAACCCGGGGTCATTTTTTAGAATCATATTCATTTGTGATTTATTATATGTGGCCATCATGATATGGACCAGCCTGTACATGGTGATTCTCCTCTACAGACACCGAAAAAGAGCCCAGCATCTCCACAGCACAAGCCTCTCCTGCCAGCCATCTCCTGAACGCAGAGCCACTCACAGCATCTTGTTGCTGGTGAGCTGTTTTGTGTTCTTCTATTGGTTGAACAACTTCATCACCCTTTTTGGTTTTTATGTACAAACAAAAATTCCAGACTTGGAGGGAATTAATGCAATTTTCGTAACATGCTACCCAACCATCTGTCCTTTTTTACTGATGAAGAATAACAAATATACTTTGCAATTCACTTCTTCCTTTTCTGTTATGACGATGACCTGCTTTCAAAGAGCACTCCATGACTGAGCTCAAACCCACACTTTCTCATCATTGGAAAACTGTCTTAATGATTTCCATGGGACAAAGAATTTGAATGTAAATCCTGAATACCTGATATGGCCTTATTATAACTTAACCTTCTGTTCTCTATTAAAATTCATGTAGTTAACATTTTTCTTGAATACAGCTGTGTGTACATAATTTTAGTAACTTCAAGATTTACTCTCCACTACCCTTTGGACAAAATGAATGTATTTTAAGTATTTTGAACAATATTCTACTTCTGGCTTTTTCATTATAAAGATACGTCCAATCAAAATTTTAAAATGCTATTTGGAACTTGGGTTATGTTTTTTGTGGAGTGTTCTGTCCTAAGGAACGTCTTTTAACGATTGATCAAATAAATGTTCCTATATTAGCTGTTACCTACCTCAAATACAGCTGTAGGCGAGATGCTTTTGTGGTATAACTGACAGGTATTTAATGGATGTCCTTGTACAATAGCTGTCTTTGAGTCAGTCATATTTTTATTATTTTAGTTAGTTTTTAAATCTTTTTTTTAATTTTGAAATTATGATATAATTCCACATTTCCCCTTCCAGTTTCCACTCTCTCAAATCCTCCTGCATATGCCTCTCATTTCTAGGTGTAAAATTCATGGCCTATTAATCCTTGTTACATCTGTGTGTGTGTGTGTGTGTGTGTGTGTGTGTGTGTGTGTCCCTAAATACACAAATACTACCTGATCAGTCTGTATAATGTTACTTGTATATATGTATTCAGGGCTGACCATTTGGTCCTTTCTAATATTTTTAACTGAAATAGAATTACATCAATTTGATCAACCATGTTCACAGTGTCTGTATTCAAAGCACGTAGAAAACAGAAGCAAACTATATGTCCTTGAAATGATGACTGGATAATGAAAATGTTGTACATATACAATAGAGTTATACTCAGCTGTAAACAAACAAGCAAACAAACAAACTTGAAAGTTTCAGATGAGTAGAACTTGAAAATATTATATTGAGTGAGTTAATTCATACAAAAAGCAAACAAAAAAATCTGGGTTAAAAATTAATTCTGGTAGTATGACCATACCTGCCTTCAAATCATACTATAGAAACATAGGGACTGTCCATTCAATATGTCAACAGAATAGACAGGAACAATCGCCTGATTCAAAAACACACCAAAAAGTGCACATTGCAGAAAACCCACGGGTAGAGAAATAAAACTACATCCTTATCTCTCAGGCTAAACAAAAGTTGTCTCCAATTAGATTTTAAATCTTGGTACAGAACTCCACATTCTGAAAACATCAGAGGAAAAATAAGGAAAGCATTTCAAGTTATAGATACAGGAAATGCTTTCTGAATAGGACTCCAGTCCCTCAAGAAGCAATGACAGAAGTTGACCAATGGGATCTCATATAATTAAAACACTTCTTTACACCAAAAGAGTGTAAATCCAGTGAAGAGCTAGATCCCAGAATGGGACAAAATTTGCTAGCCCATACAGCTGATAGAGGATCAAACAATTCCAGCCAATGACTTGTCTACCGAAATGAGCAGACTGAACTCAAAATACAAAATTGAAAAGATCAATGAGGGGTTGGAGAGATGGCTCAGAGGTTAAAGGCAGTGACTGTTCTTCCAGAGGTTGTGAGTTTAATTCCCAGCCACCACATGGTGGCACGCAACCATCTATCCATCTATAATGAGATCTGGTGCCTTCTTCTGGTGTGCAGGCAGAACACTGTCTACACAGTACAAAAAAGAAAAAAAGAAAAAAAGAAACTATTTAAAAAAATGAAAAAATCTGAAGAGGTCTAAGATTTGTATTTCCTGCTGTGTAGGGCTCATCTGGTGGGCATATCTGATATGTATATTGAGTTGTTGTATTTTGACCTTGTAACAATATGTTGCCAAATTAATTCATGTGCTTTAATAGAAGGCCAAATTGCACTAGAAGTGTCAAAATGAAAAATAAAACCTGATATCCGTTTGTTTCATGCTCGGCCTGATACCTGGATGTGGATCTCTGCATCTGCTTCCATCAACTACTGGATGAAGGTTCTATGATGACAATTAGGGTAGTCACCAATCTGATTTCTGGGGAAGGCCAGTTCAGGCACCCTGTCACTAATGTTAGGGATCTTAGCTGGGGTCATCCTTGTGGATTCTTAGAATGTCCCTAGCATCAGGTTTCCCCTGGGCCAGTAAGGGCTTCCTCTATAGAGATCTTTGCTCAACTTTGATGGGGAGGATTGTCCTGCCTCAACTAAATGAACCAGGCTATGTTGACTCCCCATGGGAGGCCTTACCATTTCTGAGGAGCAGAAGGGGTGGTTTCCGGGAGGTGGGGTGTGAGGAAGGGAGATGGGGGGAAATGTGGGTGGTATGTAAAATGTATAAAAAAAAAAAAAAAAGAAACCCTGCCGTGGGGGGAAGGGGGGGGGGGGGAGAGAGAGAGAGAGAGAGAGAGAGAGAGAGAGAGAGAGAGAGAGAGAGAGAGAGAGAGAGATGAAAGAAATATAAAAGACCCAGTATTATTAGTTGTAATTTGTCACATATGGTAATAACTAGAAAAAAGTAGCAAGAGAAATTAAACGAACATTGGATGGTTGACAAATACAATTTTGACCGCCATTTCGTGGACGCCAGGGAACGGAGACCATCTGCTAAAGCAGATCCCGAAGTGCGCGGGTGGGCCTGACGGAGTGGTGGGGTTTGAACCTCGGTATTTGAACCCAGGATCTCGAAATGCATCGTGATTCCTGTCCACTAGATTGTAAGGTGTATGTAGGTAATCTTGGAAACAATGGGAACAAGACTGAACTAGAACGGGCTTTTGGCTATTATGGACCACTTTGAAGTGTGTGGGTTGCTCGGAACCCTCCTGGCTTTACTTTTGTGGAATCTGAGGATCCCCGAGATGCAGCTGATGCTGTCCGAGAGCTGGATGGAAGAACACTATGTGGCTGTCGTGTGAAAGTGGAACTGTCGAATGGTGAAAAAAGAAGTCGCAATCGTGGCCCGCCGCCCTCTTGGGGCCGTCGCCCTCGAGATGATTATCGAAGGAGGAGTCCTCCACCTCGGCGAAGATCTCCAAGAAGGAGAAGCTTCTCTCGAAGCCGGAGCAGGTCACTTTCTAGAGATAGGAGAAGAGAAAGGTCTCAGTCTCGGGAGAAAAAACCACAAGCCATCTCGGTCTTTCTCTAGGTCTCCTAGCCGATCTAGGTCAAATGAAAGGAAATAGAAGACCAGCATGCTAAAGAAGTGGTGTACAGGAAATAACTTCATTTGACAGGAGTATGTACAGGAAATTCAAGTTTTGTTTGAGACTTCATAATCTTGGTGCGTTTTTAAGATGTTTTAGCTGTTCAAATTTGCTTTGAACTTTAGTTTTTCATAGACTGAAATAAACCTAGATCCTGCCCAGTTAAAGTGTGATGTGCTAATGATACAGAAACCACTGGTAGAAATGGAATAAAGCTCTAGTTTGTCTAGTAGCTGGGATATAGTGTGGAGCTGTGGGTAAAATGATAGGCAGTCTTTAAAAGCTGTTAGTGAACACCAGCTAACAGATAAAGGATGGGAACTGCACCCTGAAGGCTTTCAGAGGTTCCTTACTGATTGCTATATATGGACACATAGCTGCAACATTCTTTATTTGGAAATGGAAGACTTTAAGTTACCAGTGTCCTATCAGTGTAAGGGTACATTGTAGAGCTGAACCTTTGAGTTACTGTGCAAGATTTCTTTTTCATGCTGTCATTTGTAATATGTTTGTGAGAATCCTTGGGATTAAAGTTTTGGTTACAAAAAAAAAAAAAAAGGAAGAAAAATACAATTTTGAAAGAACAATGGATCACTGGAGAAATCAACAAGGCAAAGGAGAAATCCCTGCCATCAGATGTGATAATTTCCACATCTGCCTGAAAAGTTTTAATGATTTCCCAGATTATAAAGTTTCCTGTCTGACATGGTTCAACTTGGGAAAATGCACATCTACAGACACGGACCGAACTCCGGTTTAGTTGGCTTAGTCAATCGCCATGAGATTCACATTGTATCAGGAGAGTGAAGGTGTCCTTGGAGTGCATCAGAACGACACACAGTCAACAAGGCCACTGGCAGCACGGGTGACGACCTGGTCCACGTCCACTGGGAGCAACAGTCCTCTTACCCTGTCCCTTATTTAGCCATGGGTCCTGCTAGACAGCCTTCCCAAGATGCCTTGCACCTGTGATGCTTCCTGCCAGCACCTGGGATTCACACTGCCCTCAACAAGGATCCCCAGCCCTCAGCACTCAAGAGTGAGAGGTGGGTATGGCCACATTTCCACTCTTCCTCTCTTCTCCCCCAGTCCACCAGCCCTCACACTTTGGGTTTTGCTTCTGCCTTTCAGATTTATCTTTCTCTACTATTTTTGGCATTTTAGAATATCTCTGTTTTTATTCTTTTTGTTCAGTATATATTTTTACCATTTTTTCATTTCATTTTTTTTAAAAGACAGGGTTTCTCTGTATTTCTTTGGAGCCAGTCCTGGAATTAGCCACCAACGCCCGGCCGTTTTCAATTATTTATGCAATATTGCTTTTGCTAAATACAGCTTATCTAAGGGGAGAATTGGCATCAGTCAGATTGAAATTTTCTTCCAGTTTTTAAAATGTTGCATCTTTCTTTTAGTGAGAGTTGTATCTTGCATACAGTATACACAAGTCTGTAAAAACTAAATTTTCTCATGTTCGTTGAAACACTCCAGCTGTGGGCAGATGCTCACTTGCATGGGGGACCTTTTGCCCCTCCATTGTGCCTGATATATTTGCACTGCAGCAAAATGGGGACTCTTTTAGCGCTCAGCCAAAATGTGGATTTTTTTCCTTCTTTCTTCTCCATGCTGACAGTTTCATTCACAGAAAGAAAAAGAAAAAAAAAAAAAGGACGTTGGCAATTTTGCTCTCAGTAAAATTCAAATAGCCAGTTCCAAGTAATACGTGTCACCTGTGTTTTGTGGACTGTGAGTGTGACTGAATTAAAAGTATCACTATACTTTCCCATTACTTATACACATTTTTACACAACTGGATAGGTTATTGCTCTGTTTTTTTATTACATCTGCATCTATGTTGTGGTTTAAGTTTTTATTGTAATTTTTCTTTATTTTTTAGGATTTAACAGGTGTATGCAATTAAGTGTAATAATACTTATTTCAAATTCACATGTTTTTACTTATTGATAGCAGTTGCCCTTGGTTTTTTTTTTTTTTTTTTTTTAATCGCTTCTTTAGTATTCAAATTTCATTTTCTTTTGCTTGTTTTTTTTTTTTTCCATTTTTCACTTTGCTTTTGTTTTGTTTTGTTTCGAAGCAGGGTTTGTTTCTCTGTATTTCTCTGGATGTCCAGAAACTAGCTTTGTAGTCAGGGCTGACCTTGAACTCACAGAGATCCACCTGCCTCTGGATCCCAAGTGCTGGGATTAAAGCCATGTACCAGTACAGGCCAGAAATTTTCATTTATTGAATATCAAAAATAGTGCATGCTACTCTTTTGTGATTCCATTTTCCATCAATAGCATTTTCCTGTGCAAGCAACAGAGTGAGTCTGTCTTATCTGGGTTCACATGACAGTCTGGCATTTTATCCCAGACCTCTTATTCTTAGCAGGACAACACACTAACAACAGGGTTAGTGGAGGGGATCTTCAGGACTGTGCTGAGTCACAAAAGAACGACAAGTTAGGGCATTTAGAGCAGATACAGAGCAAGGAGCAAAGATGAGTAAAAACAAATCTCAGGTATGTGGTGAGGAGGATGACTACCAATCCAGGGCAAAACTTGGGGAGATGTGAGTGATCCCAGGGAAATAAATGTGGGTCTGAAAGGGCCCTAAGGCACAGGAGAGATGAGATGAGTTTTCAAAGCTTAAGGATGGTGGGTGCTGTTTACGTATATAAAAGATAATGATGGCAAATAGTGACAGGCAGGAAGCAAACTGAAACATTGACGTGAGAAGTGACTGAGAGTATGGGAGGACAATATCCCAGGCGATGGCATTATTTAAGCCATCTACTCACACTAGAATATCTTCACTGTCCTAGGGGCTCGTGTCAAGACGGAGATTTGTGGTGCGTGGAGAAAATTCAGATCCCCACATTGGGAAAAGTCTGAAAGACCTTGTGAGAATCAAAGAGACTGTTGAGGAGTACATACGTGTCCACCAAAGAAGAAAGGGCTGTATTTAAGGGGATAGAAATAGTTAGGTCAGTGGAGGAATGGGTCTAAAATTAACATAGAGTACCCCTCCAAATCCACTGAACATGACGTGTATAACAATAATGGGGTCAAATTTCGGGAGTATCGTATCTGTGCCATTCTCTCTGTGTAACTGTGGACGTGAGATCTTTGCTTCTGCAATAGGAATGCAGAAAAAAAAATCACCGAATGGAAATAGAATTCTGTTGCAATACCCAAACATATAAGTCTCTGAGACAGGGGGCTTATCAATCAGAATCTGCCTGATTGATTTGACCACCAAATGTCACAGAAAACACATTTTGGTGAGGATGTGCTCAGCGCTGTGGGATTTGTAGCCTTACCCTTGCCTTTGCTTTCCACATATCAGCTAAAGGCAGTGACATCCCACGGAACACTGCTGGTTAACCTGTAAGGTGAAACTGGAGATGATGCACCCCACATGGAAAGTCCAAGGATTTAGTCAACACTAACCAACAGAAGAAACATACGTGCATCCAAAACACCGACCTTCACTGCACACATTCGTATCTATGTGTAAGAAACAAATGTTGTTGTAAACATGATTACATTGATACCTGGCTTAAACAAAAATATCAGCTGATGAATATAAATTCCTGGGGACTGGAGGGATGGTTCAACTGTTAAAGACCATTGGCTGCTCTTCCAGAGTGCCAGGGTTGGATTCCCAAGCATGTGTATAGTGCACAGAAATGCAGGCAAAGCACCCACACACATAAAATAAAAAACTTTTATTACAGGCCTTATAACGTGCAAATTTGGCTTTCACATAGATCAGCGTATCCTTCTGCCTGACATGAACTCAGAGTGTTTGGGATTTGACCCTGCTCTCCAACATTTTATTCTACCCTCTAAGATGGTCTAAGATGCCGTTGCTAAGACGTCATCTCTGAACCTAACATTGAAAGGAGTAGTTGGACATTTCTTCAGGGGCTGATGGCACACATCTCTAATCTCAGCACTCAGGAGGCACAGGTAGGTGGATCTCTGTGAGTTTGAGACCAGCCCAGTCTACAGAACAAGTTCCAGAACAGCCTGGAATCACAAAGAAGCCCTGCCAAAAGAAAGGAATTGGACATCCATCACTTGTCAGTTCTGCTCCTGAGCTGTCAATCATTATATTTTCCCACAAATGCCATTCCAAATGTAGTTTTATATACAGTCCTTTTGGCTGTCGCTCTAGGACTAACAAACCTGACACACATTATCATGCTTCCAAGTAACACCATCTTGGGGGTCTTCCTCATATCTCAATTATGTGTTGGTGTCACAGGGAACTCATTACTGTTCATCTTATATGCTTACACTCTGCTCTTTAAGCCTCGTTTTAAGAAGCTGATCGATTCTGTTTTCATGCACCTGGCAATAGTTAATGTCCTGATGATCATATTCATGTTGATCTCACACATCATGTCATCCTTTGGAGTAACCAGATTTCTGGATGATGCTGGCTGCATGGCAGTTTTATTTATAGTCAGAGTCGCCCGGGGTATGTCCATCAGTACCACCTCTGTTCTGAGCACATTTCAAGTCATCACCATCACTCCCAGTAATTCTAAGTGGGCGTGGCTTAAGGCTAAACTCTCTAAGTGGACTTTTTCATCCTTACTTTGCTCCTGGGTCATTAACATACTCATCTATGCATATATGATTTCAATGGTAATAGCCAAAACCAATGCTACTCTTTTTGGCAATGGATATTTGGATCCTTACTGTCAAAACAAGAACTTTGGAAACCAAAACCCGGGGTCATTTTTTAGAATCATATTCATTTGTGATTTATTATATGTGGCCATCATGATATGGACCAGCCTGTACATGGTGATTCTCCTCTACAGACACCGAAAAAGAGCCCAGCATCTCCACAGCACAAGCCTCTCCTGCCAGCCATCTCCTGAACGCAGAGCCACTCACAGCATCTTGTTGCTGGTGAGCTGTTTTGTGTTCTTCTATTGGTTGAACAACTTCATCACCCTTTTTGGTTTTTATGTACAAACAAAAATTCCAGACTTGGAGGGAATTAATGCAATTTTCGTAACATGCTACCCAACCATCTGTCCTTTTTTACTGATGAAGAATAACAAATATACTTTGCAATTCACTTCTTCCTTTTCTGTTATGACGATGACCTGCTTTCAAAGAGCACTCCATGACTGAGCTCAAACCCACACTTTCTCATCATTGGAAAACTGTCTTAATGATTTCCATGGGACAAAGAATTTGAATGTAAATCCTGAATACCTGATATGGCCTTATTATAACTTAACCTTCTGTTCTCTATTAAAATTCATGTAGTTAACATTTTTCTTGAATACAGCTGTGTGTACATAATTTTAGTAACTTCAAGATTTACTCTCCACTACCCTTTGGACAAAATGAATGTATTTTAAGTATTTTGAACAATATTCTACTTCTGGCTTTTTCATTATAAAGATACTTCTAATCAAAATTTTAAAATGCTATTTGGAACTTGGGTTATGTTTTTTGTGGAGTGTTCTGTCCTAAGGAACGTCTTTTAACGATTGATCAAATAAATGTTCCTATATTAGCTGTTACCTACCTCAAATACAGCTGTAGGCGAGATGCTTTTGTGGTATAACTGACAGGTATTTAATGGATGTCCTTGTACAATAGCTGTCTTTGAGTCAGTCATATTTTTATTATTTTAGTTAGTTTTTAATTCTTTTTTTAATTTTGAAATTATGATATAATTCCATCATTTTCCCTTCCAGTTTCCACTCCCTCAAATCCTCCTGTATATGCCTCTCATTTCTAGGTGTAAAATTCATGGCCTATTAATCCTTGTTACATCTGTGTGTGTGTGTGTGTGCGTGTGTGTGTGTGTGCCTGTGCGTCCCTAAATACACAAATACTACCTGATCAGTCTGTATAATGTTACTTGTATATATGTATTCAGGGCTGACCATTTGGTCCTTTCTAATATTTTTAACTGAAATAGAATTACATCAATTTGATCACAGTGTCTGTATTCAAAGCACGTAGAAAACAGAAGCAAACTATATGTCCTTGAAATGATGACTGGATAATGAAAATGTTGTACATATACAATAGAGTTATACTCAGCTATAAACAAACAAGCAAACAAACAAACTTGAAAGTTTCAGATGAGTAGAACTTGAAAATAGTATATTGAGTGAGTTAATTCATACAAAAAGCAAACAAAAAAATCTGGGTTAAAAATTAATTCTGGTAGTATGACCATACCTGCCTTCAAATCATACTATAGAAACATAGGGACTGTCCATTCAATATGTCAACAGAATAGACAGGAACAATCGCCTGATTCAAAAACACACCAAAAAGTGCACATTGCAGAAAACCCACGGGTAGAGAAATAAAACTACATCCTTATCTCTCAGGCTAAACAAAAGTTGTCTCCAATTAGATTTTAAATCTTGGTACAGAACTCCACATTCTGAAAACATCAGAGGAAAAATAAGGAAAGCATTTCAAGTTATAGATACAGGAAATGCTTTCTGAATAGGACTCCAGTCCCTCAAGAAGCAATGACAGAAGTTGACCAATGGGATCTCATATAATTAAAACACTTCTTTACACCAAAAGAGTGTAAATCCAGTGAAGAGCTAGATCCCAGAATGGGACAAAATTTGCTAGCCCATACAGCTGATAGAGGATCAAACAATTCCAGCCAATGACTTGTCTACCGAAATGAGCAGACTGAACTCAAAATACAAAATTGAAAAGATCAATGAGGGGTTGGAGAGATGGCTCAGAGGTTAAAGGCAGTGACTGTTCTTCCAGAGGTTGTGAGTTTAATTCCCAGCCACCACATGGTGGCACGCAACCATCTATCCATCTATAATGAGATCTGGTGCCTTCTTCTGGTGTGCAGGCAGAACACTGTCTACACAGTACAAAAAAGAAAAAAAGAAAAAAAGAAACTATTTTAAAAAATGAAAAAATCTGAAGAGGTCTAAGATTTGTATTTCCTGCTGTGTAGGGCTCATCTGGTGGGCATATCTGATATGTATATTGAGGTGTTGTATTTTGACCTTGTAACAATATGTTGCCAAATTAATTCATGTGCTTTAATAGAAGGCCAAATTGCACTAGAAGTGTCAAAATGAAAAATAAAACCTGATATCCGTTTGTTTCATGCTTGGCCTGATACCTGGATGTGGATCTCTGCATCTGCTTCCATCAACTACTGGATGAAGGTTCTATGATGACAATTAGGGTAGTCACCAATCTGATTTCTGGGGAAGGCCAGTTCAGGCACCCTGTCACTAATGTTAGGGATCTTAGCTGGGGTCATCCTTGTGGATTCTTAGAATGTCCCTAGCATCAGGTTTCCCTGGGCCAGTAAGGGCTTCCTCTATAGAGATCTTTGCTCAACTTTGATGGGGAGGATTGTCCTGCCTCAACTAAATGAACCAGGCTATGTTGACTCCCCATGGGAGGCCTTACCATTTCTGAGGAGCAGAAGGGGTGGTTTCCGGGAGGTGGGGTGTGAGGAAGGGAGATGGGGGAAATGTGGGTGGTATGTAAAATGTATAAAAAATAAAAAAAGAAACCCTGCCGTGGGGGGAAGGGGGAGAGAGAGAGAGAGAGAGAGAGATGAAAGAAATATAAAAGACCCAGTATTATTACTTGTAATTTGTCACATATGGTAATAACTAGAAAAAAGTAGCAAGAGAAATTAAACGAACATTGGATGGTTGACAAATACAATTTTGACCGCCATTTCGTGGACGCCAGGGAACGGAGAGCATCTGCTAAAGCAGATCCCGAAGTGCGCGGGTGGGCCTGACGGAGTGTTGGGGTTTGAACCTCGGTGTTTGAACCCAGGATCTCGAAATGCATCGTGATTCCTGTCCACTAGATTGTAAGGTGTATGTAGGTAATCTTGGAAACAATGGGAACAAGACTGAACTAGAACGGGCTTTTGGCTATTATGGACCACTTTGAAGTGTGTGGGTTGCTCGGAACCCTCCTGGCTTTACTTTTGTTGAATTTGAGGATCCCCGAGATGCAGCTGATGCTGTCCGAGAGCTGGATGGAAGAACACTATGTGGCTGTCGTGTGAGAGTGGAACTGTCGAATGGTGAAAAAAGAAGTCGCAATCGTGGCCCGCCGCCCTCTTGGGGCCGTCGCCCTCGAGATGATTATCGAAGGAGGAGTCCTCCACCTCGGCGAAGATCTCCAAGAAGGAGAAGCTTCTCTCGAAGCCGGAGCAGGTCACTTTCTAGAGATAGGAGAAGAGAAAGGTCTCTGTCTCGGGAGAAAAAACCACAAGCCATCTCGGTCTTTCTCTAGGTCTCGTAGCCGATCTAGGTCAAATGAAAGGAAATAGAAGACCAGCTTGCTAAAGAAGTGGCGTACAGGAAATAACTTCATTTGACAGGAGTATGTACAGGAAATTCAAGTTTTGTTTGAGACTTCATAATCTTGGTGCGTTTTTAAGATGTTTTAGCTGTTCAAATTTGCTTTGAACTTTAGTTTTTCATAGACTGAAATAAACCTAGATCCTGCCCAGTTAAAGTGTGATGTGCTAATGATACAGAAACCACTGGTAGAAATGGAATAAAGCTCTAGTTTGTCTAGTAGCTGGGATATAGTGTGGAGCTGTGGGTAAAATGATAGGCAGTCTTTAAAAGCTGTTAGTGAACACCAGCTAACAGATAAAGGATGGGAACTGCACCCTGAAGGCTTTCAGAGGTTCCTTACTGATTGCTATATATGGACACATAGCTGCAACATTCTTTATTTGGAAATGGAAGACTTTAAGTTACCAGTGTCCTATCAGTGTAAGGGTACATTGTAGAGCTGAACCTTTGAGTTACTGTGCAAGATTTCTTTTTCATGCTGTCATTTGTAATATGTTTGTGAGAATCCTTGGGATTAAAGTTTTGGTTACAAAAAAAAAAAAAAAGAAAGAAAAATACAATTTTGAAAGAACAATGGATCACTGGAGAAATCAACAAGGCAAAGGAGAAATCCCTGCCATCAGATGTGATAATTTCCACATCTGCCTGAAAACTTTTAATGATTTCCCAGATTATAAAGTTTCCTGTCTGACATGGTTCAACTTGGGAAAATGCACATCTACAGACACGGACCGAACTCCTGTTTAGTTGGCTTAGTCAATCGCCATGAGATTCACATTGTATCAGGAGAGTGAAGGTGTCCTTGGAGTGCATCAGAACGACACACAGTCAACAAGGCCACTGGCAGCACGGGTGACGACCTGGTCCACGTCCACTGGGAGCAACAGTCCTCTTACCCTGTCCCTTATTTAGCCATGGGTCCTGCTAGACAGCCTTCCCAAGATGCCTTGCACCTGTGATGCTTCCTGCCAGCACCTGGGATTCACACTGCCCTCAACAAGGATCCCCAGCCCTCAGCACTCAAGAGTGAGAGGTGGGTATGGCCACATTTCCACTCTTCCTCTCTTCTCCCCCAGTCCACCAGCCCTCACACTTTGGGTTTTGCTTCTGCCTTTCAGATTTATCTTTCTCTACTATTTTTGGCATTTTAGAATATCTCTGTTTTTATTCTTTTTGTTCAGTATATATTTTTACCATTTTTTCATTTCATTTTTTTTAAAAGACAGGGTTTCTCTGTATTTCTTTGGAGCCAGTCCTGGAATTAGCCACCAACGCCCGGCCGTTTTCAATTATTTATGCAATATTGCTTTTGCTAAATACAGCTTATCTAAGGGGAGAATTGGCATCAGTCAGATTGAAATGTTCTTCCAGTTTTTAAAATGTTGCATCTTTCTTTTAGTGAGAGTTGTATCTTGCATACAGTATACACAAGTCTGTAAAAACTAAATTTTCTCATGTTCGTTGAAACACTCCAGCTGTGGGCAGATGCTCACTTGCATGGGGGACCTTTTGCCCCTCCATTGTGCCTGATATATTTGCACTGCAGCAAAATGGGGACTCTTTTAGCGCTCAGCCAAAATGTGGATTTTTTTTCCTTCTTTCTTCTCCATGCTGACAGTTTCATTCACAGAAAGAAAAAAAAAAAAAAAAAAAAAAAAGGACGTTTGCAATTTTGCTCTCAGTAAAATTCAAATAGCCAGTTCCAAGTAATACGTGTCACCTGTGTTTTGTGGACTGTGAGTGTGACTGAATTAAAAGTATCACTATACTTTCCCATTACTTATACACATTTTTACACAACTGGATAGGTTATTGCTCTGTTTTTTTATTGCATCTGCATCTATGTTGTGGTTTAAGTTTTTATTGTAATTTTTCTTTATTTTTGAGGATTTAACAGGTGTATGCAATTAAGTGTAATAATACTTATTTCAAATTCACATGTTTTTACTTATTGATAGCAGTTGCCCTGGGTTTTTTTTTTTAATCGCTTCTTTAGTATTCAAATTTCATTTTCTTTTGTTTGTTTGTTTTTTTCCATTTTTCATTTTGCTTTTGTTTTGTTTTGTTTCGAAGCAGGGTTTGTTTCTCTGTATTTCTCTGGATGTCCAGAAACTAGCTTTGTAGTCAGGGCTGACCTTGAACTCACAGAGATCCACCTGCCTCTGGATCCCAAGTGCTGGGATTAAAGCCATGTACCAGTACAGGCCAGAAATTTTCATTTATTGAATATCAAAAATAGTGCATGCTACTCTTTTGTGATTCCATTTTCCATCAATAGCATTTTCCTGTGCAAGCAATAGAGTGAGTCTGTCTTATCTGGGTTCACATGACAGTCTGGCATTTTATCCCAGACCTCTTATTCTTAGCAGGACAACACACTAACAACAGGGTTAGTGGAGGGGATCTTCAGGACTGTGCTGAGTCACAAAAGAACGACAAGTTAGGGCATTTAGAGCAGATACAGAGCAAGGAGCAAAGATGAGTAAAAACAAATCTCAGGTATGTGGTGAGGAGGATGACTACCAATCCAGGGCAAAACTTGGGGAGATGTGAGTGATCCCAGGGAAATAAATGTGGGTCTGAAAGGGCCCTAAGGCACAGGAGAGATGAGATGAGTTTTCAAAGCTTAAGGATGGTGGGTGCTGTTTACCTATATAAAAGATAATGATGGCAAATAGTGACAGGCAGGAAGCAAACTGAAACATTGACGTGAGAAGTGACTGAGAGTATGGGAGGACAATATCCCAGGCGATGGCATTATTTAAGCCATCTACTCACACTAGAATATCTTCACTGTCCTAGGGGCTCGTGTCAAGACGCAGATTTGTGGTGCGTGGAGAAAATTCAGATCCGCACATTGGGAAAAGTCTGAAAGACCTTGTGAGAATCAAAGAGACTGTTGAGGAGTACATACGTGTCCACCAAAGAAGAAAGGGCTGTATTTAAGGGGATAGAAATAGTTAGGTCAGTGGAGGAATGGGTCTAAAATTAACATAGAGTACCCCTCCAAATCCACTGAACATGACGTGTATAACAATAATGGGGTCAAATTTCGGGAGTATCGTATCTGTGCCATTCTCTCTGTGTAACTGTGGACGTGAGATCTTTGCTTCTGCAATAGGAATGCAGAAAAAAAATCACCGAATGGAAATAGAATTCTGTTGCAATACCCAAACATATAAGTCTCTGAGACAGGGGGCTTATCAATCAGAATCTGCCTGATTGATTTGACCACCAAATGTCACAGAAAACACATTTTGGTGAGGATGTGCTCAGCGCTGTGGGATTTGTAGCCTTACCCTTGCCTTTGCTTTCCACATATCAGCTAAAGGCAGTGACATCCCACGGAACACTGCTGGTTAACCTGTAAGGTGAAACTGGAGATGATGCACCCCACATGGAAAGTCCAAGGATTTAGTCAACACTAACCAACAGAAGAAACATACGTGCATCCAAAACACCGACCTTCACTGCACACATTCGTATCTATGTGTAAGAAACAAATGTTGTTGTAAACATGATTACATTGATACCTGGCTTAAGCAAAAATATCAGCTGATGAATATAAATTCCTGGGGACTGGAGGGATGGTTCAACTGTTAAAGACCATTGGCTGCTCTTCCAGAGTGCCAGGGTTGGATTCCCAAGCATGTGTATAGTGCACAGGAATGCAGGCAAAGCACCCACACGCATAAAATAAAAAACTTTTATTACAGGCCTTATAACGTGCAAATTTGGCTTTCACATAGATCAGCGTATCCTTCTGCCTGACATGAACTCAGAGTGTTTGGGATTTGACCCTGCTCTCCAACATTTTATTCTACCCTCTAAGATGGTCAAGAATCCCCGAATGCCGTTGCTAAGACGTCATCTCTGAACCTAACATTGAAAGGAGTAGTTGGACATTTCTTCAGGGGCTGATGGCACACATCTCTAATCTCAGCACTCAGGAGGCACAGGTAGGTGGATCTCTGTGAGTTCGAGACCAGCTTAGTCTACAGAGCAAGTTCCAGAACAGCCTCGAGACACAAAGAAGCCCTGCCAAAAGATAGGAATTGGACATCCATCACTTGTCAGTTCTGCTCCTGAGCTGTCAATCATTATATTTTCCCACAAATGCCATTCCAAATGTAGTTTTATATACAGTCCTTTTGGCTGTCCCTCTAGGACTAACAAACCTGACACACATTATCATGCTTCCAAGTAACACCATCTTGGGGGTCTTCCTCATATCTCAATTATGTGTTGGTGTCACAGGGAACTCATTACTGTTTATTTTATATGCTTACACTCTGCTCTTTAAGCCTCGTTTTAAGAAGCTGATCGATTCTGTTTTCATGCACCTGGCAATAGTTAATGTCCTGATGATCATATTCACGTTGATCTCACACATCATGTCATCCTTTGGAGTAACCAGATTTCTGGACGATGCTGGCTGCATGGCAGTTTTATTTATATTCAGAGTCGCCCGGGGTATGTCCATCAGTACCACCTCTGTTCTGAGCACATTTCAAGTCATCACCATCACTCCCAGTAATTCTAAGTGGGCATGGCTTAAGGCTAAACTCTCTAAGTGGACTTTTTCATCCTTGCTTTGCTCCTGGGTCATTAACATACTCATCTATGCATATATGATTCCAATGGTAATAGCCAAAACCAATGTTACTCATGTTGGCAGTGGATATTTGGATCCTTACTGTCAAAACAAGAACTTTGGAAACCGAAACCCGGGGTCACTTTTAAGTGTCATATTCATTCGTGATTTCTTATATGTGGCCATCATGATATGGACCAGCCTGTGCATGGTGACTCTCCTCTACAGACACCGCAAGAGAGCCCAGCATCTCCACAGCACAAGCCTCTCCTGCCAGCCATCTCCTGAACGCAGAGCCACTCACAGCATCTTGTTGCTGGTGAGCTGTTTTGTGTTCTTCTATTGGTTGAACAACTTCATCACCCTTTCTGGTATTTATATGCAAGCAAAAATTCCAGACTTGGATGGAATTAATGCAATTTTGGCAACATGCTACCCAACCATCTGTCCTTTTTTACTGATGAAGAATAACAAACATATTTTGCAATTCACTTCTTCCTTTTCTGTTATGAGGATGACCTGCTTTCAAAGAGCACTCCATGACTGAGCTCAAACCCACACTTTCTCATCATTGGAAAACTGTCTTAATGATTTCCATGGGACAAAGAATTTGAATGTAAATCGTGAATACCTGATATGGCCTTATTATAACTTAACATTCTGTTCTCTATTAAAATTCACGTAGTTAACATTTTTCTTGAATATAGCTCTGTGTACATAATTTTAATAACTTTAACACTTACTACCCACTCACATTATGACCCTTTGGACAAAATGAATATATTTTAAGTATTTTGAACAATATTCTACTTCTTGCTTTTTTGTTATTAAAATACTTCTAATAAAATTTTAAAATGCTTTTTGTGCTTGAGTTATGTTTTTTTGTGACGTGTTCTATCCTAAGGAATATCTTTTAACCATTGAACAAATAAATTTTCCTGTGTTACCTGTTATCCACCACGATTCTGCTGTAGCCAAGACGCTTTTGCGGTATAACTGACAGGGATGTAATGGAGGTCCTTGTCCCATAGCTTGCTCTGAGTCACCCATTGTTCTTTAGTATTTTAGTATGCTTTTAATCATTGCTTTCATTTTTGAAATTGTGATATGATTACAGCATTTCTCCCTTCCTTTGCCTCCCTTCAAACTCTCCTGTATATGCCTCTCTCTCCTCTCTTCAAACTCGTGGCCTCTTTTTCCATTAATTCTTGTTACATACGTGTGCGCGCGCGTGTGTGTGCGTGCATGTGCGTGCGTGTGCGTGCGTGTGCGTGTGTGTGTGTGTGTGTGTGTGTGTGTCCCTAAATGCACAAAGACTACCTGATCAGCATGTGTATTTAGATATACTAGCCATCAAATAAATACAAATCAAAACTCCAGTGAAATTCCATCTTATACCAATCAGAATGGCATTACTTTCCCCCATCTCTTTCCTCATACCAGACCCTCCCGGCTGCTCTTCCTCAAACCCCTCCCAAGACCCCTACTCTCAAGGTGACAGCTTCTTTTTCTTTGATTATTATTATGATTATATATATATGTGTGTGTGCGTGTATGCGCGAATACATATGTGTGTGCCATCAGTACTCATATTTTGTGAGAGCCCATCCCCAGACAGAAAACTATAGACAATGACAGCTTGAAGAAGAACTAGTTTTTCCCAGGTATGAGTCCCCCAATTATGGGTCATTCAAAGCAGAATTGTCAGTCCTGACCATATACACACAAACCATAAATAATAGTTTAAATAAATAAAAAAAATACTTTGTGACCCAGCTGTAACATTCTTTGGCATTTACCCAAAATGGTCCGCATAAACAGACCACAAAGATCTTTCTGCAAAATTATGAGGCCCTAATGGGACCCTCAGCATCCAGGTAAGGACCAAGGCATGGGGGCCATGCGTCTGTAGCTGCAGCAATAATATGAAGACAGCCAGGCAGTGGTGGCGCACGCCTTTACTCCCAGCACTTGGAGGCAGAGGCAGGCGGGTCTCTGAGTTTGAAGCCAGCCTGGTCTACAGAGCGAGTTCCTGGACAGGTTCCAAAATAATACAGAGAAACCCTGTCTCAACAAAAAAAAAAAAAAAAAAAAAAAGTGAAGACACCATGATTTCCGATCCTCCCAGGCCTGTCAACAGAGCCTAACTGGTGATAGCCATGTCCCATGGGAGATCTTGCCTCAAAAGAGAACAACGAAGAAGACTCATAAAGGAGGTAAGGCTGAATAGTAATGAAGAACACTGTGGTGTTGACTCCTAGATATCATATGGCTGTTGCAAATACGAAATCACAGCCTCTGTGGTGACCTTCAGAAAATCAGGGGAATTAAAAGTTCTAGCATGGGATCCATCATGAGTTCCCACCCTTTGATGGGAAGCTATTGATAACTGATGGCTTCTGATGGAGAGAGAAAGAGAGAGAGAGGTTATTCTTGAAGGTTGTGGCCCCTACTGAGTTGACCATTCTCCAGTGGATGATCCCACACCCAGGAGTATATGGATAGCACAAACTGGACCCATTGGATTTCTTTCTAAGAGAACATGAACTTGAAAAGAGTGAGGGAAAGATCTGGGGGGAAAGGGGGAAGGAGTGAAGAACGAGAAGGCTGGATCAATGGCTGAGTGGTTAAGAGCACTGGCTGCAATTCCCAGTACCCACACAGCCGCTCACAACTGTCTGTAATTCCTGTTCCAGGTGATCCAACACCATCACACAGACATAGATGCAGGCAAAACACCAATGCACATAAAATGCAAATAAACAATTTTTAAAAGAGTAAAGAAGATCAAACACACATTATATGAATTTTTCTTTTCTTTTTTCTCTTTCAAGACAGGGTTCCTCGTGTAGTTCTGGCTGTCCTGGAACTCCCTCTGTAGACCAGACTGGCCTCAAATTCACAAAGATCTGCCTGACTCTGCCTCCCAAGTGCTGGGATTAAAGGCATGTGTCACCACAGCCTGAATCAATTTTTCAAAGAATTAATAAAAAAAATTGAGGGACTTGAGATATGACTTAGTGGTTCAGAGCACTTATTGCTCTTGCAGAGGACCCAGGTTCAATTCCTAGCACCTACATTGTGGCTCACAGCTATCTGTTAACTCCAGTTCCATGGGCTCTGGATGTCCCTTCTGACCTCCACCAACACCAGGCATGCATGTGGTACACATACATTTATTCATAAAAAGCATTCAAATACATAACATTTAAAAAAAAGCATAGGAAAAGATTTTTTCAAAAGGCTCAATAGATGGCTCATCAGTTAAGAGCTCTTGCTGCCTTTCCAGAGGACCCAGGTTTGGTTCCCAGAACCATGGGGGTGAGGGGCTCACAACAGCCAAAAGTTTGCTTTTGATTCTTTGTTTTTGTTTTGGAAAGAGGTGGGACAGAGAGAACATGAAGTTGGATGGGGATGTGAGGAGGGTCTTGAAGGAGTTGGCAGAGAGGGGGAAAAATTATCAAAATATATTGTATGAAAAAAAAATTTTTAAAACCCAGCAGGGATGAGAGAGAGTCTCCTAAAGCCCCAGTCATATATCTGGGGCTATTGGCAGTTGATGGCGACTAAAAGGAGAGGCATTTTTCCATAGGAGTGTGGCCATGGTACTGTCCGTGCCCCAGTGAATGGCCTCACACCCATGAGCATGTGGGCAGCACGGAGTGGATGAAATGAGTTAAAATTTTTAAAAAGAGAAAAAGAAGCACATAAAGTTAGGAGAGAGATGTGTTTGGAGGACGCTAAGGGAAATTTGAGAGAGTTGGAATGGTAAGTGGACATGATCAAGATAGACCGTATGCAATTTTCAAAACAATAAATAAATAAAATGTCATTTTAAAAACAGGCTTACGAGACAAGAGAATAAGGTTTATATGTGGTCATAGATATTCTCTGGTTTATTGTGAATCCAGGAAGTTAGGTTTCACAGAAATCCAGAATTTCTTTTTTTTCAGATAGTCCATTTCTGTTGGGGCTTTGCCTGCATCACGTGCATGCTGTGCCAGCACCTGCAAGCAGGGGGAGCCAGATCCCCTGTAACTGGAATTACAGATGGCTGTGAGCCACTATGTGGGTGCTGGCTGTTGAACCAGGGTCCAATGCCAGAGCAACAAGTGCTCTTAACCGGGGAGCCATGGGTCCAGGGTTATCTCTTAACACACTAATTAGAGGTCTCTTTGTGGCCATCATGATGTGGACCAGCCTCTATGTGATGACTCTCCTCTATAGACACAAGAGAACCCAGCATCTCCACACCTCAATCCTTCCTTCCAGCCATGCCCTGCACACAAGCCACACCCAGTACCATGTTTCTGTGTTCTTATAGTTGAACAACTAATATATACCTGAGAAAAATCCAAGATTGGAGAGAATTAATGCAATTTTAACAACATTCACAAAAGTTATAAAATAGAATCAAACTGGATCTCCATCAGCTCATAAATGGATGAGGAAAATGTAGTATGTTTACACATTATAATATGACTCAATTGGCTGGGCAGTGGTGGTGCACGCCTTTAATCCTGGCACTCAGGAGGCAGAGGCAGGCGGATCTCTGAGAGTTACAGGCCAGCCTGATCTACATTGTGAGTCCCAGGACAGCCAGGACTCTGTAGAGAGACCCTGACAAAAACAAAAAGATGTTCAATGACGCACCTGAAGCATGTAAGCCTTTGTAATTGTTTAATTTATATGTCTTTCATCTATGAATATCGTCTTTGTGCTTATATACTTCCTACTACCTTGTCTAATTCCCTTTTCATTCCCAGTGATCCCTATTTCTAGTCACTTCTCTTGTGTGTGTGTCTAGTCTATATATGTGTATATATATACATATATATATATATATATAGAGAGAGAGAGAGAGAGAGAGAGAGAGAAACAGGGTCACCGTGCAGAATTGACTGCCCTTGAACTTGAATTTGCCATGTACATCAGGCTAATTTTGAACTCAGAAAGCTGCCTGCCTCTGCCTCCCAAGTGCTGTGGTTAAAGGGACCCACTATACCCAGCCATCCCTCCTTTTTCACTGTCTCTTTTATGTCTGATGACATTGCTTCTCTGGATCTTACAATCTCTGCCCCTCTCTTCCCAGTATTACCTGGGTCTTAGAGAGGATGGACACATACCATGTTTAGGTATCGAGACTTAATGGCCAGTTTTTCTCAGTACTTTGAATATTTATGAAGACACCTATCAACCATCCACATCTGTTGATAAGAAGTTTCTCTTATCCAGGCTGCCTGAAGACTTGTCTGTAGAAACAGTCATATGTATTTGGAAGACAGACTAACTACTACTGTCTGTTTTGCAAAACTGAGTGATCTCAGAGTAAAACTCTATTCTTCAGCAAAGCATGTGATAGAGTCGTGACTAATGCACCTATTATGTGATCAAAATAAAACTCTTAGTACGGTGTCCTGTTCTCTATGGAACCTTAAAATACACTGTAAGATCAAAAGGCACAGGGTTGGAGAGAATGGCTCACCACTTAAAAGCACTAGCTGCTTTTCCAGAGGACCTGGGTTCAATTCCCAGCACCTACAAGGCAGCTCACAACTGTTTGTAACTCTAGTTCCAGTGGATCTGAAACCCTCACACAAATGTCCATAAAATAAAATGAAATAAAAATTCTTTAAGAGTAGAAGGCATGATCGCCTCCAATGAAACAGTGTGAAATGTTCCCCGCAGCCCTGCTCAGAGCTCAGCTTGCTCTAACAGCTGTGATAATTGCCATCATTGTCTTAAAACTTTTAATGACACCTCAGTCCTCAAGTTTACTTTCTGTTAAGAGTTCACCTTGGGGAAACTCACATCTCCGCGTGTAGACTTCACACTCAGCCTGCTAAAGTCATCTGAGATTCCTGTTGCATCTGGGAGGGAGGTGTTTTCCTCTTGGGCGCTTCAAACGACATGCAGTCAACAAGGTCTTTGACGCCATGGGTGACAAACTGGCTCACATCCACTGGGAGGAAGAGTCCTGTCATCATGCTGTCCTTGCCTTGATTTAGTCATGGCTCCTGCTATGCAGTCTTTCCAAGACATGTCATGGCTGTGTGATTCACCCTGCTGTGAGGAAGGCTCCCAGAACGCAGCCCTCAGAGCAGAGAGAAGTATGCTCATGGCACTCTTCTCCTTCTCCAGTCTAGCCTGTGGTAGAGTTGGGGTTTCTTTCAGATTTCTTTGCCTCATATTTTCTTTCAAGTTAATGTAATTGTATCTTTTTTTTTTTCAAGACAGGGTTTCTCTAACTGCCGCCTGGCTTAATTGTTTCTTTTTTGTTTTTCTTAACAATCCTTGTCTTTAATCCCTAATAGTTTCCCTATTTTCTTCCTTTTATTTATTTGCATGTGTTCTAGACAATGATTCTATTTCATGAGGAGCATCGGCACTTATTTCTCTCAATAATTCTAAAATCCTGCAAGAGAAGCTACAGCTCAGAAATTTGTCCTTTCATTCACTTCCAAAAAGGGTTGCATAGGTGATTGTAACAAATTTGTAGTTTTGCAGTTACTATTTGAATCATGTTTGTTTGTTTGTTTGTTTGTTTGTTTGTTTGTTTGTTTTTTGAGACAGGGTGCAAACCTGGCTGCCCTGGAACTCACTCTGTAGACCAGGTTGGCCTTAAACTCAGAGATCCACCTGACTCTGCCTCCTGAGTGCTTGGGTTAAAGGTGAACCCCACCATGCCTAGCTCAGCCCCAACTATTTTGTTTGTTTTTGTACAGTCCTGACTATCCTGGAGCTAACTCTGTAGACCTGACTGGCCTTGAACTCACAGAGATCTGCATCCTCTGCCTCCCAAGTGCTAGAATTAAAGGTGTGCACTACCACTGCCCAGCCTGCCCCAACATTTTAATCCTGATGCTATCTCTACCCAGGACTGACTTTAAATTCACATCTGATTCTCAGTTGGTTCCTATTACACCACGTTTATCTTTCCCTTCAATGCCCTACTTGAGTCCATTTTTAATTTCCCTTTCAACGTCATTGCATCTCCAAACCTCTCATCCATTATCAATACATATTCCTGACACAGGCACTCTGTAATTCACTTTCATGGTGGAGTTTTTCTTTACGTGATTGCTAATATGTGATTTTTGTTTTCAGCATATTGAGAAATACTTGTGTAATTGATGTAGAATTCATAATTACTACCAAAAAAATGAAACTCTTCTGCAAAAGGAGCTATGGCTTTCAGTTTTGTTTTTGTTGTTGTTGTTTGTTTTTTTCAAGCATAGAACTTGAACTGCAAGAGACCTTTCTTTTCAAAGAATTATTTACTTAATATGTGTACATTATAGATGGTTGTGAGCTACCATGTAGTTGCAGAGAATTCAACTCAAGTCCTCTGGAAGAGCAGCCAGTGTGCTTAACCTCTGAGCCATCTCTCGAGCCCCTCAGTGTTGTCGTTTATCACCCACTTCCTGTGTGTCTGATAGAGACAGATCTGTATTTGTGGTGATAGTGCTTTAAGATTTTACCTATGTTAAGGATATAAATGGTATCAAGGCTGGGTGCGGTGGAATTGGGAGGTAAAAAACAGGCCAATATGAGGCCAGTCTCATCTACATAGTCTAGATAGCCAGGGATACTTAGGGGGACCCTGTTAAAACCAAAAAATAAATTAAGTGGCCTCACTCAGATCTCTTAAAGGCTCTTAAGTCGGTTAGTTTTGTTGAATACTGTAAGACTTCTCAAATACCTCATTGCAATAATTCATTATTTTCTTGCAATTTTCTAAGTTTGTTTTATATATATATATATATATATATATATATATATATATAGTGTCATAATATTTCTGTACACAAATTTATTTTTATTTTATTTGGTTTTTTGAGACAGGGTTTCTCTGTATTGCTTTGGAGGTAGCCCTGGAACTCGCTCTGTAGACCAGGCTGGCCTTGAACTCACAGAGATCCACCTGCCTCTGCCTCCTGAGTGCTGGTATTAAAGGCATGTGCCACCACTGCCCAGCATTTTTACACAAATTTAAATGTTCTGTACTTAAAGACTTGGGAATGCAAGGAATGATGCTGGTGGAAGCAACCAAATTTGGTATTGGTTGTCTAATACCAAATGGTCATCCCTGAAAACAAGTAACATTATACAAGGCAAGCGGGTTGTATTTATGTACTTAAGAATTACATACATACATACATTATATGAATGTACATAACAGCAATTAAAGAGGTTATGAATTTGAAAGAGAGGAAGAGAGGTACATAGAGGGTTTCGAGGGAGGAAAGGGAAGGTGAATTGATGTGATTATTTTATAATCCCCAAAATGAAATATATGCATATTACTTAAAAAATAAAATAAGGATTCAATTTGAATGTTTAAAACAAGACAAGGGGTTGGGTGTTGGTGGTGCACACCTTTCATACCAGCACTCGGGAGGCAGAGGCAGGTGGATCTCTGTGAGTTCGAGGCCAGCCTGCTCTACAGAGCTAGTTCCAGGACAGGCTCCAAAGATACACAGGGAAACCCTGTCTCAAACACACACACACACACACACACACACACACACACACACACACACACACACATGAATGACAAAGGGGCTGGAAAGATGATGATAGCTCAGTGGTTAAGAGCACTGACTTGGGTTCAGTTTGCAACAACATGGCTGCTAACAACCATCCATCCGTAACTCAGGTTCAAGGGGATTTGGCCTCTGAAGCACTACACACACAGTGCACAGATACACATGCAAGCAAAACATCCAGACATATGAAATAAAGGAAATGGCCAAGCAGTGGTGTTCACCTTTAATCCCAGCACTCAGGAGGCAGAGGCAGATAGATCTCTACGAATTCCAGGCCAGCCTGGTCTCCAGAGTGAGTTCAAGGACAGTCTGGGCTACACAGAGAAACCTGTTGTGCCCAATGTGCCCAAGTCATGAAGATCCCCAAAGACCACCAGGGAGAGACAGACCCACTGATGCAAATGCATAAGGGTTATTGTTCATCCAACCATGACAGGGACCTCGTCTAGCTGGCCAACACAGCAGCCACCAGAGGAAGGGAGCTCCCTGTGTACTGTCAGGGTTTTAAAGGCAAAAATCACGGGATTCCATCAGTAGGTATGGGTTGGCTTCTGATTGGTTGATATTTGGGGAACAATCAAGGGAAATTCTCAAAGTCATTATTTTGGCATAAAATACCTGTGCACCAATTATTTTCATTGGTCAATGCTGAGAGGGAACATTCTGTGGCTTCTATGGCTTTGTCTTGTTACCTGCAGGTGGCCTGTTGTTCATAGATACCAATAGTTTTTAGAACCGTAACCTGGAGACTACAGGGGAGGTTTTGGTCTCCGCTGGAGTTTCTTTTGTGGCAAAACAGTTTCCAGGAACCAAGCATCTAGGAGGCTGGGGGAGGGGAGGGTCTGGAATTTCTTTGTGTTCAGTTTTGGCCCTAGGCTCCCGGAGGCTGGGGATCTGAAGTTTCTTTGTGTCGTGTGCTGAGTCAGAGGCCTGTATGTCTTTTCTGTAGTCTGTCATGGCTGCTAAAGCAGGGGGCTGAGTGAGGGTCTGGTCCCTTTATTAGTTTACCCCTTTCAAAATCCTATCTGGAAAAACCAAAAAGAAAAAAGAAAGGAAAGAAATAAAATCATACATTTAGTCTGTTTAGTCCACTTGGCTTTTGTTGTTGTTATTGTTGTTAATTTATTGATAGGTCTTGACAAACACCATACTTGTATATTTTTTATTTAATTTTTTTATTTAATTTATTATTTTACATGTCAAACCCAGTTTCCCCTCCCTCCCTCCCTTTTACCCTCTCTGCCCTCTCACATGCACCCTAACCACCCTCCCCTCCCATCCCCCACCCCAATTCCATATGTAGGGGAATGCCATCCAGGTGGGGTCATGTAGATCTGTTAGGTCATTTGAAGTAGGGACTAGGGCTTCTCTCCTGTCTCTAGATTAAGGCAGTTATCCCTCCATGGGGGATGTGTTCGCAAGGTCCTTTTGTGCACCAGGGATACATCCTGGCTCCACTGTCTGAGGTCCCTTAGACTGCTCAGTCCTTCTGGCTGAGACCATATTCAGGGGGGGCTGAGTCAGTCCCATGCTGGATTCCCAGCTATCAGTCAGGGGCCCGCTAGCTCCTAATGCTTGTATATTTTATTATGGCATCTAATTACATGCACAAACGTGACTTTCTTTATATTCTCCCTTTGTTCCCTTCTGTATCACTCTCCAACCTCCATTTCTTTCTTTTCTTTCCTTTTTTTTTTTTCCCCCTGAGACAGGGTTTCTCTGTGTAGCCTTGGAGCCTGTCCTGGAACTCACTCTGTAGACCAGACTGGCTTCGAACTCACAGAGATCTCCGGCCTCTGCCTCCCAAGTGCTAGCATTAAAGGCATGCCCCACCATGCCTGGCTCCAATCTCCATTTCTGCTTCAATGCCTTCTGTCTTTTGAGGTTCTCAAGCTAAGAGTCTCCCTATTGAGTTTGTAAATTTCTTTACCAGATTCCGCATGTGAGGACATACATGGTGTTTATCTTTGTGAGAAGTGTTTTATTTTGCCTAACACAATGATCTATAGTTCTGTTCATTTCCTGCAAATAATAAAATTAGTGACAGAAAAATGTGCTCAACACTGGAGCATGTGTAGTAAAATTGTCCCCTCACATTGAGCAGCTCTACACAGGGACCGAGCCCCTTTAAAATGCTTCAGATATTTGCTAGTGGCCAAAGACTGGCAAAACACAAATGGGAAATCTGCTTTTGTGGAAAATTGTTTTTTTTTATTCTTTTATTTTATATGTACAGGGGTTTTACATGAATGTGTGTTTATGTGGTTCATGCATGTCTGGTGCCCACAGAGTCCAGAAGGTATCAGATTCTCTGGAACTGGAGTTACAAACAGTTGGGATTTTAAAGGTAAATACCTTGGAAGATTTTTGCATGCAATTGGAACTATAAAGATGTGTAAATATCCATGTTACTGTGCCTTTTACACACTCTTCTTGGGAAAGATCAGAACTTTCAAACAGGGCTTTTAAAATATACAGTATGATCTACTGAATAAAAACTATTTATAACATGAAAATTTGCCATCCAGGTTATTAACAGATCCTGATACTTAATATAACAGCATTCAGAAGATGTGTGCATTGAGACCACGTACTTCAACAACTTCTGTCCTCTGAGGTTCTCAAGACTCCCTGGAATGTAGTTCCCAGGGGTTACCACATCTGGACCTGAAAAACAAAGGACTTTGACATTTCTCTGACCTCCCTCCTCCTGGAGGGTCAATCAGTATATTTTCCCACAAACATCAGTATGTAGTTTTATAATCCAGTCCACTGAGTTTTCACTGGAGGCCTGACAAGCCTAATAATATCTAAAGCATCACTGAGATAATGTTTCCAAGCGACACCATCTTGGTGGGTTTCTTGCTACCCGAGCTTTGCCTGGGTGTCATAGGAAACTCATTGCTCCTCATGCTGTATGTCTACAGCTTCTTAGTCAAAGCTCACTTTAGCAGACCCATCAACCTTATTTTCATTCACCTTATGATAGTCAATGTATTGACGATCATATTCTCTACGATATCATATGTCATGGCGTCCTTCGGAGTAAGACATTTCCTGGACGATGCTGGCTGTAAGGCAGTTTTATTTGTGTTCAGAGTCACCCGGGGTATGTCCATCTGCACCACCTCTATTCTGAGCACATTTCAAGCCATCACCATCACTCCCAGTTATTCTAAGTGGGCGTGGCTTAAGCCTAAGCTCCCGATGTGGACTTTCTGCTCCTTCCTGTTTTCCTGGTTCATCAACCTGCTCATGTATGTGCACACCATTAAGACTGTGATATCAAAATTCAATTACACGGATGTTGAGTATAGATATTCTCATGTTTACTGTAAAAGAATACCGAATGACCCCAATGAAGATTTTTTCCTGAGTGTTATCATAATAGGAGACGTCTTCTTTATGGCCATCATGATATGGACCAGCCTGTATATGGTGACTCTCCTCTACAGACACCGCAAGAGAGCCCAGCATCTCCACAGCATAAGCCTCTCCTGCCAGCCATCTCCTGAACGCAGAGCCACTCACAGCATCTTGTTGCTGGTGAGCTGTTTTGTGTTCTTCTATTGGTTGAACAACTTCATCACCCTTTCTGGATCTTATATAGATGAAAGAAGGCCAACACTGGGGGCAATTGTTGTGATTGTGTCATCAGTCTACCCCACTCTCTGCCCATTTTTACTGATGAGCAATAATAGAATGATTTCACAGTTTTTTTCTTCTTTATCAACACTAAGAGCTACCTGTTTGCAAAGACCATCCGGTGACTGATATGAAGCCCAGATGTCCTCATCAGCAAACAAGTCTCTCTAATGATTTGTGTGCTAAGTTTGAAGCTGTGTGGCTCTTGAATCCTTGATATGGTCCAAGTGAAAATTCACACAAGTTGTACATTTTTAGTATTTTGTCTCAATAAAAAGCACTTCCATACAGTTTCAATAATTTTCATATTTATTGTCCATTTAAATTATAAGAGTTTGCAGCTTGTAAAAAAAAAAAAAGAGTGGTCACATTGAACTCTGTGTGAGTGCCATGACACCCACACACATTTTGCACACATTGTCCTACACACATACAAAAACACTCTACAAAGATTCTCTCTTTTTTTTTTTTTTCCATATTTTGACTGGAATGAGCTCAGGGAATCTGGCTGAAGAGCATGAAAAAGGATTGTAGGAACCAGACAGGTTGAGGACATCACAAGAAAACTTACAGAATCAATTAACCTGGGCTCATAGGGGCTCACAGAGTCTGAATTGACAATTAAGGAGCCTGCATGAGACTGGCAAAGGCCCTCTGGATATATGGGACAGTTGTGTAGCTTGGTCTTCCTGTGGAACTCCTAACAGAGGGAGCAGAGGCTGTCTCTGACTCTTTTGCTGGCTTTTGGGACCCTATTCCTCATCCTGGATTGCCTTACCCAGCTTTAATACTGCAACTTGATATGTCATGTTTTGTTGATATCTATGGGAGGCCTGCCCTTTTCTGAACAGAAATGGAGGTGGAGTGGTTGGGGAACACAAGGGATAGGAGAAGAGACTGGGAGAAGAAGAAGAAGGGGAACTGTGGTCAGGATGTAAAATTAATTAATGTTTGTACAGCCACTTTGGAAATCAATATGGCAGTTCCTTAGAAAATTGGGAATCAGTCCACCTCAAGACCCGGGATATACCCAAAGGATACTCAATCATAAGCACATGATGGGGGATGTCCTTCTGTATGCTGTGAATATGTGTTTCTCTTATCGGTTAATGAATAAATGTCGTTTCTGCCAAGGGACAGGCAGGATATAGCCAGGCGGGAAGGATAGGAGTGGCTACCAGACTAGGAGAATGCTGGGAAGAGGAATACAGTTGCCAGCGAAATGCCATGTAACTGCTGAAGGGATTAACATGCCAGAACATTGCAGTTAAGCCACAGCCTCATGGCATCACACAGTTTAATAGAAATGGGTTAATAATTAAGAGAGAGCTAGCCAATAAGAAACCTGAGCCATTTGCCAAATGTTTATAATTAACAGAAGCTTCTATGTGTTTATTTGGGACTAACTGGCTGCAGGACCAGGCAGGACACTTGCTAAACTATGTTTGTAGCAGCTTTATTCATAATGGCCAGAACCTGAAAACATCCTAGACGGCCCTCAACTAAAGAACGGATAAAGAAAATGTGGTACATTTACACAATAGACTGCTATGCAGCTGTTAAAAACAATGACATCAGGAAAGTTGAAGGCAACTGGAAGGGAACAGAAAATGTCATTCTGAATGAGGTAACCCAGACCCAAAATGATAAATATGGTATGTACTCACTTGTAAGTGGATATTAGCTGTAAAGGATAAAAATCCACAGACCCAGAGAGGCTAGGAAACAAGGAAGACCCAAAGGAGATGCATGGATCTCCCAGAGAAGGGGACATAGAAAAGATATTATGAATGGACTGGGGCCAGGTGAGATGAGAACATGAGGGACTGGGCTGGGGGTAAACGGAGGGAGACAGTACTGAAGAGATGACTGGGGAGGGGGAGGGGCATTTCAGGGTCAGGTAGAAACCTGGTACACGGGAAACTCCCAGGAATCTACAAGGATGAAGCCAACTAAGACTCCTAGCAATAGTGGACACAGCTACACAGCCTGAACTGGCCATCTCCTGAGACCTGGTGGGACTTCTAAGGGAGGGACCACAGCCCAGCAACACAATCTTTGACCTCCAGGAACCTATGGGATAGGGGGCAGCAGAGATTGCAGGAGTGGCCAACCAATGACTGGCCCAGCCTCAGACCCTTACCGCAAGAGTGAGCCCATCCCTGACCCTGCCTGGAGTGCCAGGTACCCAGAGGCTGGGTGGCCCAGAGACCTAGGACAGAATCAAACACAAGTGGAGAAAACAATGTCAACTGTTTTCTCCTGCCTAACAATATTTTGTTATACCCATAGATTGATGACTACCCCAATTGTCACCAGAGAGTCTTCATCTAGTCACTGATGGAAACAGTTGCAGAGACCCACAGCCAAGCACTGGACCAAGCTCGGGGAATCCTGCAGAAGAGAGGGGATAAGGATTGTACAAGCCAGGGGGGTGAAGGACATCACATGTGAACACAGGGAAACAACTAGCCCATCTCATAGGAGCTCACCGAGTATGAACTGAAAGCCAGGGAGCCTGCAGGGGACTGACCTAACTCTCTACATATGCGTGCCAGTTGTGTATTGGTCTACCTGTGGAGCCCCTGGTAGTGGGAGCTGAAGCTGTCCTTAATACTTTGCCTGGCTCCCGGAAACATTCCTCATACTGGGTTGCCTTGCCCAGCCTTAATACGAGGGAAGGATCTTAGCCCTACCTCAACTTGGTATGCCATGCTTTCTTGAAACCCACAGGAGGCCTGCTTCTTTCTGAACAGAAACAGGGGAGGAGTAGATTGACGGGGGTGGAGGGGGAAAGAATGGGAGGAGAGGAGGGACCAGAAACTGTGGTAGGGATGTAAAATAAAGGATTACATTTAATTAATAAAAATTTAATTAACTAATTAATTAAAGATGTTTATTTTATCTATGTTTTGTTTTGCCTTGTTTCTTGAGACAGGATATTTGTAGTAGCCCTGGCTTTTCCTGGAACTCACTTTGTAGATCAGCTGGCCTTGAACTCAAGGCTGTAAGGAGTATGTTTTTCCTCCCGCCGCTGGTCTGTCCCATCGCCGCGCCAGCCCCAATTAACACACAGAGACTCTGTACTTGATATGATGCTGTTGGCCAGGTACTAGTTTCTTATAGGCTAGCTCTGTCTTAATTATTAACCCATTTCTATGTATGTTCACGTGGTCTTACCAGCGAGAGGCGGCTGGCCGTTGTACCTTCTCCAGTCTCTCCATGCTGACTCCTCCTTACTCCTTCCTCTTTCCTCCTTGTCTCCTAGTCCCGCCTATCATACTTTCCTATTGGCCAACAGTGCTTTATTCATTAAACCAGTATGAGAAACATATTTACAGAATCGCATCTCCCATCACAAGAGATCTTCCCAGCTGTCTCCTTAGTGCTAGAAATAAAGCCACTTTGGGCTATTTTATGTAATTTTTATTATATTTCTGGTTTCTTCCTCTTAAAATTTTTAATCAGAAGAACCAAAATATATCATTTGTATCCTGGATAAAATTTCTTTTGAACTGCCCTCTTCATTTATTTATTTATTTTGGGGGTTTTTTTGGTTTGTTTTTTTTGTTTGTTTGTTTCTGTTTTTGTTTTTTGTTTTGTTTTGTTTTTTTGAGAAAGGGTTTCTCTGTGTAGCCCAGATTGTCCTCAATTCACTAAGTAGACCAGGCGGGCCTCGCACTGCGAAGATCCACCTCCGGTGTGTGCCATGATACCGAACTTGAAAAGTCCTCTTCTTCTTTTATACTTTATTTTTTTTATCATTTTTTATTGAGCTATACATTTTCCCCATCCCCTTCCATCCTCCCTTATCCCCTCTTACCCTCTCCCCTACCCACCTCCATGCTCACAATTTGCTCAGGAGATCTTATCTTTTTTCCCTTCCTAGACAGATCCTTGTATGTCTCTCTTAGGGTCCTCTTTTGAACACTCCTCTTCTAAAAAATGTGTTATAACCATTCAACAGGTAAATTTCCCCAGATAAATGTTGCCGGTCTTAAATGGGGGGGGGGAGCCATTATTTGTGAGTTACACCTATATCAGTGTTGTGAAAAGAGAAAAGTAAAAAGGCCGGAGAGATGCCTCAGCAGTTAAGAGTACTTTTTGGCTCTCCCAGACAACCCAGGTTCAGTTCCCACACCCACATGATAGTTTACAACAGTCTGTAACTCCAGTTCCAAAGGATCCCAGACCTCTCTTCTGACTTACTGGGCACCAGGCACACACATGGTGCACAGACATATATCCAAGCAGAACATCTCTACATGCTCATTTTTTAATTTAAAATATATTACTATTATCGGTTCATCAATGGATGGACATCTAGGGGTTGTTTCCATTTCCAGGCTACTGTGAATAGATCAGCAATGGACATGGGTAAACGAGTATCTCTATGGTAGGATGTAGAGTCCTTTAGGTGTTACCTTAAATTTTTGGACGCTGGCCTGGTCCCACCAGCCCTCTGGGATCTGGCTGTAGATACACAGACACTTCAGAGTGAACAGCCCCTACAGGTTGCAAGGTGTACAAAGATAATCAACGCTGATTCAGAGGACCCCAAATACATTATCAACGTGGAGCAGTTTGCCACGTTTGTAGTGGATCTCAGCGTCAGGAGGCACCTACTGACATTGAAGAAGGGATGAGCATTGGTGTGGACAGAAATGAATATCAAATTCACATTCCACCACCTTCTAAGACTGACCCTACAGTTACCATTATTGCAGGTGGAAGAAAAACCTGACGTTACATACAGTGACCTTGGTGGCTATAAGGAACAAATTGAGAAATTGAGAGTAGTTGAAACCCCTCTACTCCATCCAGAGAGATGTGTTAACCTTGGGATTGAGCCTCTGAAGAGTGTGCTTCTGTTTGGTTCCCCTGGTACAGGCAAGACACTCTGTGCTAGGGCAGTTGCTAATAGGACTGACACTTGCTTCATTGAAGTTATTGGGTCTGAGCTCGTACAGAAATACGTCGGTGAGGGAGCTCGAATGGTTCGTAAGCTTTTTTAAATGGCCAGAACAAAAACAGCCTGTCTTATTTTCTTTGATGAAATTGATGCCATTGGAGGGGCTCGGTCTGATGATGGTGCGGGGGGGGGGGCGCGACAATGACGTGCAGAGAACCATGTTGGAACTGACCAATCAGCTGGATGGTTTTGATCCTCAAGGTACCATCCAAGTTCCTGAAGGCCACTAACCGACCTGATACTTTGGATCCAGTGCTGATGAGGCCAGGGAGGTTGGATTGAGTTTGGCTTACCCTATTTAGAGGGTCGGACTCGCCATCTCTCTCCATGCTCGCTCAATGAGTGTTGAAAGATACATTAGGTTTGAACTGCTGGCCCAACTGTGTCCAAACAGCACTGGGGCGGAAATCAGAAGTGTATGTACAGAAGCCGGTATGTTTGCAATCCGAGCATGGTGAAAAATTGCTACCGAGAAGGACTTCTTGGAAGCCGTAAATAAGGTCATCAAGTCTTTGCCAAATTCAGCGCTACTCCCGGATATATGACATATAATTGATCCCCAGAGGCTTTGAGAACTCCTGGGCTTGGGTAACCTCACAAAAATAAAAGATTTAAAAATTCCTTAAAAAAAAAAGCCTCCAATAATAAATAATAACATGGAGGAAGGACTTTAGCTTAGGCATGTTCCCAACTAGGCCTTATAACTTAAATTAACCTGCTCCTATTAATCTATGTCTTTTTGTTGTTGTTGTTATTGTTTTTACCTCCCCTGCATTCTGTATATCTGACTCTGTTTTTCACTGGCATCTCCTGCCTGTCCTCTTCCCAGAGTCCTGTGTCTAACCGGGAGTCCCACCTAACCTCTCCCGCCTAGCTCTTTATTTAAACAAATCAGAATATATATGTGGAGAGAGGGAGATATGTGCTATAAGTTCTGTTCCTCTAGAAAACCCTGACGAATACATCAGGTTAAGGTGCTTGCTGACAAGCATGAGGGACTGAGTCTAATCTCTGGAACCCATGTGGAAGAAGGAGAGAACAAGCTCCCACAAGTTGACCCTGACCGCCACATGCATGCTGTGGCATACATGTTTGCACACACACACACACACACACACACACACACCACAAGATAAAAATCTCATGAACTATAGAGCTACCTCTTTCCACAGCAGGCAGAGATGAGCACGGAGATCCTGTGGTTTCCAGACATAAGAATGAAAGGACTAGCTACAGGAAAACAAGCAGCCATTAGAGCAGAGGTCTTCACGAGCCACAAACCGGAACCATTGGAAAGAGCCACAGTTAATGAAAAGACAGAGGAGAGGACGTAAGACAGTACAAAAGTGCTCACTAAGGCAAGGATGCTTTGGGTGGCTCTGGACTCTGGAGAGGATCTAAGGGAGTAGCTGGTGCTGCGGATGTGTTGGACCTGGTGCTTGTGCCTGTACAGGATAAAGATCATCGAGCCACTGAACCACATCATGAGCCCCAAACACAACACATCATAAAATGACCACAGGATGAGATGTAGCGGATACAAGATTCTGGTACTAACCACCCCACAGTATTCGAAATTCCTTTTCTCCGTGTCATACTGTTGGCTGGTGACACTCATTGGAACAATGACATATAGCAGCATGTTTACCATCCAACACAAGGCCAAGATGTTGGAGGTCCCCATGCACTCAGAAACTTGGCGTTTCACTTCATTCCATCTGGACGTCATGGGGCTGATGGTGACGGCCTGGAAGACACTCAAGAAGCAGGTGCTACCAATGCACATGCCCCTGGCCACTCTGTGGACATAGAAGACAAGTTTGCATCCTGTATCACTGAGGAAATGCTTCATCCCCAAAGCAGCCATCGTCTGTGGTACTCCTTTAGTGAGTATAACCAAGAAATTGGCCAAAGTCAGGTGCTGGACAATCAAATATGTGGACCTGCCCACACCTCTCCTGAAATAATGGAAACTGTAATGGCAGAAGACAAAGCAGTTCCCCAGAGACCCAACTATGGTCTGATGTAGGAAGATCATCCCTACTGCCAAGTCCCTGGAGTGACTGGCAGTCCCATTCAGAGACATGATCCTGCATGAAGACATGATGTCTGTGTGATGTGAAACAATGGAATCCACTACTGCCCACTCAACACTGTGTCCCACTCAGACATTCCCTGCGATGTGTCATTGGTACTACCCGTAGTGCTACAGTTATTACCTCGTGGCTATGTGCAGGCATGCAGGAGCATCCCCACATTGTGTGCCAATCACTCAGAAGGCAGCCATCAAGAGTGAGACCTCTCCTTCCACCACGGATTCCAGGGGTGGAACTCGGCCAGTGCTTTTACATGCTGAGCCACTCTGTCGTTGCTCAGACATTCCTTATTAAATCCATGTTTTCTTTCTCTAAGACTTTAGACATAAAAAGAAAATCGCACGAGTAATGAGTGCACCGGTATTTTATGAAGTCAATACATGTGAGAGTCTATTGCTGTTTTACGTGTAAATTCTACAACAGTTCTAGCAAGTCAACCCTCAGCGGTTCTCACTCTGCAAGTGAGGAGAATTAGGCACAGGAAAGCTGAACAGTATTTCCAAAGTCACCTCCATACAAGTGAGATGGCTCACCTGGTGGCAGTGTCACACGCCTTTGATCCCAGCACTCAGGAGGCAGAGGAAGGTGGGTCTCTGAGTTTGAGACCAGCCTGGTCTACAGAGCAAGACCCGGCACAACCAGAGCGACACAGAGAGACCCTGCATCAAAAGATTTTTTTTTTTTAAGTGAGATCAGTGGGTAAAGGCACTTGCTACTAAGCCTGACAACCTGAATGCCATCCCAAGGTCCCACACAGTGGAAAGAGAGAATTGCCTGCTGCCTTCCACATCTGTGCTGTGGAAACACACACATACACAAAATATGCATACACAACAAATAAATTGTGTTTTCAAGGCAGAACAAGACAATTGCACATATGAACTTACAATGTTGGTGAGAACAGGCACAAATATCTGTGCAAACTCAAGCCAGACCAAATCCCAGCATGGGGGGGGGGGGCAGGGATGGCCACAAAATCCCACCTCTAGCTCAGGAGCCATTTGGAACTAGTAGCTACTGTGAGAAGAAGAAACATCTTTCTTTAAGGGTATGGCCCCTGCTAGGTCCACCATACTCCAGTGGATGGCCATACACATAAAAGTATAATGGCAGCAGTAATAGGACTCCGTGGGTTAGAGAAAAAAAAAATACGAAGACAAAAAAATCGGGTGAGAATAAAATGAGAGGAGATGGGGGATGAATACAACCAAAATACATTATACCTCATCCTCAAAGAACTAACTTTCTCAAAAGAAAGAACATGGCCCGTGTCTGCTGAGACTCTAAGGAGGTGCTGCCCCATTGAATCCTCATCACCATGACTTTTAAGTATCAGATACTCCTGTGGATCACATCCCTCTGTGGATGTGAAGATGTGGATAAATTAATGCCTTGACTTATGGAGACAAAAGAACTCACAATTCTGTCTGGTTCTCAGATCCATACTGGACTGGATCAATCTGTGTAGATGTGGTTGGCCTTGGACTCTTAATCGTGAGTCCTGGGATTAAAGCATGAACATCTACCTCACTGGCAGGAACAGAATCATCCAGCTAAGAACTATGGACAGAAACTTCTGGAACCCTGAGATAATATAGATCTTTCTCCCCTTAAATTGTTTATATTGGTTATTTTTAAATTGCAAACTTTAATATTTATAAGTGATCTTCCTAAACACATGAGGTTCACTAAGAAGGGGACCCCACACTCTGCTGCTGTGAGGAATGGTATTGCCACGTGACAGCACAGATCTGGCTGGTAGGGCTGTTTCCAGCTCTTTTTTCTAAAGAGTTCTAATGCTGGCCAGTGGGAAACTATAAATGTCTTCTCTTACACATAGCTTGACTGGCCATAGACATAGATGGAATGATGAAAAGGCTATTAAAATTTTTCTATAGTTCTGCAAACTCCAAAATGATTTCTAAGGTTAATATCTCCTCATACAGAATTTTCCAGATTAAAACCCTCAAGGCTATTAGAAAGTAATAGCTTCTGGATGGGACTTAAAGTAAAACCTGAAGGTAACAGTGGCTGCCAAGCGTGGTGTTTTTCTGTACCATCCCCTGCACAAAGCACTATCCTCTTCCTCCTCCTCCTATCTTAAAACTGATAAAAATGGCCCAAAGACTTGTTTCTAAATTTTTGGTTTGGTATATCCAAAATAAATGAGTTCTCTACTGAAAAGAAAAAAAGAAAAGAAAAGAAAAAAAGAAAGATCGAGTTTTCTATCTATAACAGTACGGAGCCCCCAGTGAAATGCCCACCCACCAAGCAGAGATCTACAAATCATGAGCAGAAGGTAAACTGTTACATAGGAGAAGCTAACTAACCCAGGGCTACACAGAAAATTAGCAGTTTTATGATGGAAATATTTCAATGTCAAAATCAGGAAATACATTGAGACAAGGCCCCTAACGTGAGAAGGAAACCTGTTCCTTGAGCAAATTTCAACCGTACCAACCGTACCGGTGTGAACACTGAGTCTGCACACCAGTGTGAACACTGGAAAACGTCACCAAGTAAGGGCTGAGAGTAGAGTTTAGTGAGTCGGGTGCCCACCTGGCATCAGTAACTCCTGGTCCACTCCGCAGTACAGAAGAAACTGCTCAGGGTGGTGTAGGGCGCTACATGGTGGCACATCCCATTTTCCCCAGCCTTTGGGAATGGGAGTGGGAGGATCAGAAGTTCAAGGTCATCTTCAGCAAGATAGAGTCAGAGGGTAGCCCAGAATATGTGAAACTCTGTCTCAAAGAAAATACAAAAAACAGGAAAATAGAAATCACCCTATAATGCAGTTAGGAAAACTGTTGAATTTCTCCAATGTAAAAAATCTGGCCAGGCAGTGGTGGTGCACATCTTTAATCCCAGCACTCGGAAGGCAGAGGCAGGTGAATCTCCATGAGTTCAAGGCCAGTCTGGTCTACAAAGCAAGTTCCAGGACAGACAAGAGAAACCCTGTCTCTAAAAGCTGAGGAAAAGAGAAGAAGAGGAGGAGGAGAAGAAGAAGAAATTTAAAAAGCACTAGGTATATAACTTTGGCTTTTCACAAAGTCCTCAAACAACTCAGTCATTATTTTCCTTTTCCTGTGTGGCCCAGCGTTTTCTCAGTTTCCAGATCAGAAGAATCCCTTTAATTCTGATAAAAATCACTTGTCCTCTTTCCTGACTCACTTCCTTGCTTGCAAACTGTAAAACGCTCCCCTGACTTCTTCCTGCAGGCAGGATAGTGATCCTGGAGAAAGCCCCAGGGGTGGTTTGTGGAAGGAGGCAGCCAGGTCTGAGAAGTGAGGGAGTGACCCTGTGTCCTCACCTCCCCCTGGGATAGCAATTACCTCACCTGTGATAACAATCACTGGGCACACTCAGGGAGTCAAAGTAATTCTTGGAAAAACTTGGGCACAGTTACTCATTTCCAGAGTGATCATGTGTTTCTAGACAGTTGAAAATGTTTGGGAGAGGCTCTTCATTCCCGAGAGCTTAGGAGGTAGATGCTGCACTCTCTGCAGTTTGAGATATGATGAATGTGCACAGAACACACCCTGGATCCTGGGTTCCAAGGCATATACTTCTGTGTACCCTAAATCAGTGTTAATTGTCAGATTCTTGAGCCAGTCCACGATTTAATTATGAACAGAGAAATAAGATCACACAAAAGACTCGGAATGTATGTTCAAAGAACTTAACACCAGGGCTGGGGGAGGCGGTGACTGAGCAAATGCAAAACACGCCCTGCAAGCTTGAGAGCAAGCATTTGGATTCCCAGAACCCAAATAAAAACTGGGCATGGTGCAGACCGCCTGAAACAGAGTACAAGGTGATCCTACATTCAAAACAGCTGGACAAAGCAGCCTTACAGACTACAGCCAGGATTTCTGAATCTTCTTCGAATCCCCCATGACAGCGCCCCTTACCAGCAGGAAGTAGTTTGGAAAGAACAACGCCCAAATTCCCAAATATTGTGTATAAATGTTGTTTTCATTTAAATGGACTTGGTTATATAAAATAAAATAAAATAAAATAAAATAAAATAAAAACTGGGCATGGTGGCCACTTATAATCCCGGTAGTTAGCAGGCAGAAACAGGGTCCAGGGACACCGGGTGACTAACTAACTGGAATAGGAAGGCTCCAGGTGCAATGAGAGACCCTGCCTCAATAAATAAATTGGAGAACAAGCACACCTTAGGTCAACTTTGGGCTTTCCCAAGTATGTGAACACACATGCAAACACACCCATGCACACACACACACACAGAGAGAGAGAGAGAGAGAGAGCACATACAAATAAAGCTTAGACTTCAAGAGCTAGAAAGTTAAATATTAATATGCAGGCAGGAAGGGATTGTTTTAACTCAGTACAAATGAGCACGCAGATGAAGTTGGAATACACTGCAATGTGATTGGGAGCAGCACCAACCACTGTAGTGAAGGAGACAGCATATTAGTTACTTTTGTTTCACAGCTCTGACAAAAGCAACTTAACAGCTGAGCTTTCCGTGTTGGCTCACAGTTTGAAGACACTGCCCATCACAGTGGGAAAAGTCCCAGCAGCAGGACACTAATGTGCTACACTCAGGAGGTGGAGAGGGGTGGATGAACGATCGCAGTCCAAGATTCCAGTCTGGGAGATGATGCCACCCGCATGCAGTGGCGATTTGTTTTTCCTCCTCATTTAAGTTTTCCTACCTCACAGACAAGCAGACATGGGCTTCCATGGCGGTTCTAAATCCCAAAAAGTTGACAGTGAAGGTGGTGTGGGAACTCAAAGAGTCGTAGAAGAGATAGAATTTCAGAGTCTCGTTGCACATAAAAAATAATCTAACCCGTGTAGCAAAACTGAAAGATAATTGATAAGCAAGTGTCACTTACATTTTTGGTTGTGAGCCTAGCCTTTAACGGCTGAGCCATCTCTCCAGCCCGCAAGTGTCACTTAAATAATTCAACATATAAGGTAGTCAGTACTCCAAGTAGTGTTTAAGACCTCTATATAATCATGATATGAGAGTAAAGTGTCTGGTGCACAAAAGGACTTTGCAAACATATCCCCCATGGAGGGATAACTGCCTTATTCTAGAGATAGGAGAGAAGCCCTAATCCCTACTTCACAGGACCTGTCAGATCTACATGACCCCAACTGGATGGCATTCCCCTACATATTGTATTGTGGTGGGGGGTTGGGAGGGGAGGGTGTTTAGAGTGCATGGGAGAGGGTAGAGAGGGCAAAAGGGAGGGAAGGAGGGAGGGAGGGCTTGGGGGGAGGGAGGGAGGGAGGGAGGGAGAGGGAACTGGGATCAACATGTAAAAAAAAAAAAAAAACAAAAAAAAACGCTTTGACTCCAAAATTTAAGTTGAAGAACAAGTTACTGGGGAAAAGTATTTCTATTTTTGTTTCCACAGAAAATGAAAAGATGTGGATTCCTTCCAGACTAATGTGGTTTGATCACACCAGACCGCCTGAAACAGAGTACAAGCTGATCCTACATTCCAAACAGCTGGACAAAACAGCCCTACAGACTACAGCTAGGATATCTGAATCTTCTTCGAATCCCCCAAGACAGCGCCCCTTACCAGCAGGAAGTAGTTTGGAAAGAACGACGCCCAAATTCCCAAATATTGTGTATAAATGTTTGTTTTCATTTAATTGGACTTTGTTATATAAAATTAAATAAAAAATACTCTATATGCAAAAAAAAAAAAAAAAAAAAAAAAAAGAGAGTAAAGTGTTGCCTGGTTTCAGCCATATAGAACTTTTTTTGAGTTTTTAAGAAAGAGTTTCTCTGTGTTTGCCCCATCTGTCCTGGAACTCGCTCTGTAGACAAGGCTGACCTAGAACTCACAGAGATCACCTGCCTCTGCTTCCCAAGTGCTAGGATTAAAGGTGTGCAACACCACTTCCCAGCAGCATGTAAAGCATTTTTAATTTATTTATGTATTTTATGTGCATTGGTGATTTGCCTGCATGTATGTCTGTAGAAAGGGTGTTGGGTCCCCTGGGAATGTAAACAGGCTTTCACTGCCTTGTGGATGCTGGGAATTGAACCTGGGTCCTCTGGAAGTGCAGCCAGTGCTCTCAACTGCTGAGTTATCGCTCCAGCCACGTATAACACATTTTGTTGTTGTTGTTTTTAAAGACAGGGTTTCTCTGCGGCTTTGGAGGCTGTCCTGGAATTAGCTCTTGTAGACCAGGCTGGTCTTGAACTCACAGAGATCTGCCTGCCTCTGCCTCCCAAGTGCTGGGATTAAAAGTGTGCTCTGCTCCACCAACGCCCAGCCATATAACACATTTTTAAAGGCTTATATTTAATAAAGAAATTTTTTGTATTTGCTTTGTTCTGGGGTAGGTTTTTTGTTTTGTTTTGTTGTTTTTGGTTGTGTGTGTGTGTGTGTGTGTGGTTTGGAGTGCCTTTTTGTTTTATTTTACTGATAAAATTATTTAAGTGTTAATGATACTGTGTGGTGTGTGTGTGTGGCATATATGCCTGTGTGTGTGTGTGTGTGTGTATCTGTATGTGTGTGCACATACAGAGGTCAGAGGAGGTCAGGTGCCCTGCTATGTCTCTGTCTACTTCATCGCCTTGAGACAGGTTCTCTCACTGAACCTGGAGCTAGCCTCAAAAGCACCAAGCTCTTAGGATTCTTCCTGCCTTTTCTACCTGTTTCCATCTCCCAGCAGGTGGGTTACAGGTGCACACAACCACGTCCAGCTTTTTATGTAGGTGCTGGAGATCTGAGGTCAGGTCCTCCCGGTCACACAGCAGGTACCCATACCCGAGTAGCCATCTCTCCGGCATGCTAGAAGTGTTTCTCCCATACCTCCAGGACTGTAGTGATGTGTGAGAAATGGGTCCCTGAGATGCTTCGTTCCATTCAGGAATGGATCAAACTGGGTGTGCTCTACACTTACAGTCAGTGGCGATGTGACCGACTGTAAGGAAACGGCTGTCATCCACAGATTGTGTTTCTTCCCTGGAAGTCAGGGACGAAACCTAATAGATCATGGCAAGTTGAAGGCTGAACTTTCCACAACATGTTTTAGAATTTTGTAAAAATCACTAGATAACCCTCCCATGATGAAACTGAATAGTGGCTAAAACATGTGTCGAAGTATTTATAAAGACAAAAACAGTAACAGTGTTTATTAATGTAAAGAAAAGCATTGACAAGACAAAAATAGGGATAGGGCTGAAAAGATGGCTCAGTGGTTAGGATCTGAATTCTGTTCCCTGCACTCACATCACACAACTCTCAGTCACCTGTAACTACAACTCCAGAGGAATCCAACGCCTCTTCTGACTTCTACAGGTACCAGCATACTTGTGGCCCTCACGTGCGTGCGCGCACGCATGCGCGCGCGCACACACACACACACACACACACACACTAATAATAATAATAATAAAATAAAAAATAAATCTTTAAAAAATACATAAGAGCCAGATGTGATGGCATGTGCCTTTAATCCCAGCACCTGAGAGGCAGAGATCTACATAGTAAGTTCCAGAACAGCCAGGCTATAGAAAGAGAACCTGTCTCAAAAAATTAATATATAAGATGAAAGTAGTTACCTTTAAAATATACATATATGAGAAAAAACTGAAAAAAATTTAAGTCTAAGAAGGGAAGTCTAAACTAGGGAAGAGGAGCAGTCGGTAGATGGCCAACTCTCCCTCTGGCTCTGAGGCTGACTTCTGAGAGCCCTTACTCAGTGCGGTGTGAATCCCACAGTAATGGAAAGTCTGCCTAGTGGGAGCCATGACTAAATCAAGGAGAGGACGAAGGATTCTTCCTCCCAGTGGACATGAACGGGCTTGTCAGCCATGGTGCCAATGACTTTGTTTACTCAACATCCTTCGGATGCAGCCAGCTGAAAATATCTCTGTTCCAGATGTCCCATGGGTCTCAGGCGACTTTATTAAGCTACAAGTTCAAAGTGTCAAAGGTGTGTACTTTCCCGAGTTGCGCTCCATCAGAAAGGAAACTTCAGACTCTTAGAAGTCATTACAACTCCTGTGCACCGGTGAGAATTATCGCAGCCCTCGGAACAAGTGGAGCACTTAGCAGGGTCACAGAGAACACTCTCGCCGTTACACAGGAGGCCACTGCTCTCCCAGTGCGCTTTCAAACCCTCCATGTTCCACAGAGGACATAACGCCATGATGTGGGTTTTACTCTGATCTACGAAACAGGGACCAGTCGAAGTTGTAACACACATTGTGGGCTTGAAGCTTTATTGTAAAGTTGTTTGCCGCAATAAGAAGGTAGAGGTTGCTCTAATATTGGTGTTGTTGAATATTGCTACTGAATGTATGCTGCAATCCTAAAAATAATAGTCTATGCAAGTATACTCAATTCAAGTTCTTTAGCAGAAGTTTGCCAATAACTCAGAAACCCTAAAATGTGCACCGCCAACATCAATGTGTCCCTGCCTTTCCCCCTGGCTCAAACCTGTCCAGCAGTTCACAATGACTCTCTAGGTTTAATGCCTATATCTGTTTCAATTATAAAACCATAGAATTTGGAGGCCAATGAGTTAGCTTGCCACTTGCCAAGCCTGACCACCTGGGTTTAATTCCCAGGCCTCGCATGGTAGAAGGAAAGGATTCAACTCCAAGCTCTCCTCTGACTTCCACATGCGCACTACAGCATACGCTCCACCCCCAAGTCCCAACAGACTCATAAAACAAATAACTGTGATATTTCATACTTGGGTATTATGTAGTTGATTTTATCCACAGTCTCAACTGTAATGAGATAGTCCTTCTGTGGCACTGACCACGCCCATTGGGGTGGAGCCATGGGCGGAAGTGACCTGTAGAAGGAGTTCGGAGAGCCCAGAAAAGCTCTCTTGCTGGCGGACTCGGACAGGAGAGCATCGGGTTGTATTTCCTGGTGTTCATCTGTCTAGGTTGTAAGTTATTTCTCCCTGAATAAACAGCTATTCGGCCTATTTGTTTATCCTGATCCTTATTTAACCGCCATACCCATTATTCTCTATTCACCTCCCTACCCCACTCCTCCATCTCCATCTTCTCTGAACTTAATTCATTTAGGGGCTGTAAAGATGGCTCAGTGGTTAAGAGCACCAGGTCTCACAAAGGACCTGTGTTGGATTCTCAGCACCCACACAGCAATTCACAACCACCCATAACTACAGTTCCGGGGTAAACATTATACACAGACATGTGCGAAAACAAGACACTCATATACACAAAAAACTGAATATTAAAAATATTTAATTATGAGCAGGGCAGTGGTGGCACACACCTTTAATCCCAGCACTTGGGAGGCAGAGGCAGGTGGATCTCTGTGAGTTCAAGGCCAGCCTGGTCTACAGAGCTAGTTCCAGGACAGGCTCTGAAGCTACACAGAGAAACCCTATCTCAAAAAAACCAAGAAATTAATTATTTCATCTAAAGGCTAGAGACATAGCTCAGCAGTTAAGTGTACACATTGCTCTGTTGTTTTTTATTAAATATAGCGGCTGCACCTTAAGCAGCTGCCGTCCCAACTGGCAACTGCAACTCTGCAGTTAGCAGCAGCAGTTCAGCTGCAGCCAGGTGGGAATTCTGTTCCCTTCAAGCACTGGCTCTATCAGGGCTGCTAAAGGAAACGATCTTAATCTTTATCCTTCTATAGAACTCAGGATTCAAAGGTCAGGTGAAATCCTGCCAGCTCAGAGAGGATTAATAGCAAGTAGCTAGCCTTGTCTTCATGCTGGCATCTCCAGAGAAAAAGGGCCGTCCTTCTGCTCTACCATTTCCTATCCGCTAGTAGCTGACTCAAACTCCTGACCCCAGGTTAATTTTATTGAATCAAACAATTGTAACATGTCTTTGCATCATTAACAAAGAGAGCGGAAACAAAAGTAACACACATTACATCATTAAAATAATATTCCACAGCCGCATGCTAGTGGCCCACACCTTCAATCCCAGCACTCGGGAGGCAGAGGCTGGAGGATCTCTGTGAGTTCGAGGCCAGCCTGGTCTACAGAGTGAGTTCCATGACAGCCAGGACTGTTGCACAGAGAAAAAACTGTCTCAAAAGACTGGTAATATTAATAATAATAATAACTCACACCTTTGCTTTACCAGTGGACATACACATGTTGGCTCAGGGGATCCTGTGCCCTCTTCTGGCCCCCAGAGACATTGCATGCATATGGTTCACTTAAGTACATGCAAGCAAAACACCCATACACATAAAATAGAAATAAATCTCTTTTTAATAATCCCTCACCTAATTTTCTCTTTCTTTTTTCCTATATTCTACCCGAGAGATCAAATATCATCCTTGTCTTGCTGATCCTGGCTTAACTTCCCTTAATATGACGATGTTACATTCCACCCACACTCTTGACAAAGACATAGTGCTGTTCTTGGTGGATGAATAATGGGGTACATTGTGCTGCCATGCAACCTATTTGAAGTCAGTTCTCCGTGACTGCACACATTCCGTAGTTTGCGGATTGTGGATACCGCAGTGAGAAGAGGATAAGCACAAATCCTCTGCTGCAGACCCACTTTAATTTTTTGATGTTCAATTTTTGTAGTTCTTTATGTATACCAGATACTAATCCCCCCTCCCTGTCTGAAATACAACTGGTAACTATTTCCCTGTATTCTGCAGGCAGTGTGTTCACTCTGTTGACTTCAGTTATTGGGTTTGTAGCCACTGAGTCATCTTGAGGGCCCCCTGCATGTAGTTGCAACTTTTATTACTGTAATCTCTTGCTACGAAAAAATATTGAAGTGGGGGTAGTTAGGCTTTCTAAAACCACAGAGCTTTGAAATTGTATGATACAGACCAAAACAAAATGTGGTAAACATAAATGCTATGCAACCGGGCAGTGGTGGCACACAACTTTAATCCCAGCACTTGGCAGGCAGAGCCAGGTGGATGGATCTCTTCGAGTTCGAGACCAGGCTGGTCTATAAGAGCTAGTTCCAGAACAGGCTTCAAAGCTACACAGAGAAGTCCTGTCTCAAAAAAAAAAAAAAAAAAAAAAAAAAAAAAAAAAAACATAAATGCTATGCTTTTATTTTATTTGTTTTATTCAGTTCCCTGTCTCAACATAAATATTTTTTAGGTCTGCTATCTTTTAAACAGTAAATAAAAGCCCAGCAGTGGTGGCACACACCTTTAACCCCAGCACTCAGTAGGTGGAGGCAGATGGATCTCTGTGAGTTCGAAGCCAGCCTGATCTACAGAGTGAGTTCCAGGACAGCCAGAGCTACACAGAAAAACCTTGTCTGGGAAAACACAAAAACCAGACAAACAAATATTAAATGTATGCTTAATGGCCAAAGAGTTGAAGTCAATGCCTCATGTGGCATTGTTGGGAAGGAGTGAAATATTTTATAGGTTTTAGCCTAGTGGAAGTTATCCTCAGTTATATAGTGACTCCAAAGACAGGATGGGCTGCATGAGACCCTATCTCAACAAAGCAAAACAAAATCCATTGACAATTAGCAGTTGTTGAGGAGAGGCTTCATTTTCTTCAGTGTGATAGCATTAGTAAGTTGTCCTTGCTCCAGAAAGCCACTTTCCACCAATGCCTGGAAGGATGACTCAGTAGGCTGAGTAGCAGCTTGTAAATGCTGAGCATCTGTCCAGCACCCATTAATTTTTTAAACTGAAAGTTTCAAGAAGTTTTCTCACACTCAAGCTCCAATTTTGTAGGACTGAGGATATGGCTCAATGGTAAAGGGGCTGCCTGACATTCACGAGGCCTTCAGTTCTTATCCCCAGTAACACAAACAAAATTCTAATTTTATATTAGACATTTGTATTACCATCATAATTACCACTGTTGTATTGGCTGTTATAGAGGACCCGAGATGGGTTCCCAGAACCCACTATGTAGCACAGTTCACAACTGTCTATAATTCCAGCTCCAAAGCTCTCATGCTTCTGGCCTCCACCACACTGGTACACATGCATGGGCATGAGCACATGCGTGTGCACGCGTGTGCACACACACACACACACCTTTTCAAAAAGAAACCCTTATTAAGCTCAGTGGGACACACACATGAGAAGACGTGACAGACGGGGTAGACTTCTTAAGAAGGGCTCCAGGAGAGGAGGAAAAGGATGGAAAACAGAAATGAGGGTGAAAATGACTGACATATATTATTTATTTAATTGTTTTGTTTTGTTTTTGAACAGTCTACTGTGTAGCCCTGGATACCCTGAAACTTGCTATGCTGGCCTTGAATTCACAGGGATTTGCCTACCTCTGGCTCCTGAGTGCTTGCATTAAAGCCATGTGCCACCATACAAGGCCTGAAATTTATTACATAAACACATTCATCTGTCAAACAGTAAGAATTTTTAAACCATGAGAATAAAATAAAAACTGAAAAGACACTTAACTATTGCTTCTCCGAGCATCACCGGTTTAAAACTTTGGTGTTTGTCTCTCGACGGGCCTTCCAGGCCCTCCACAGCAAGCAAGCTGATCTCACAGGTTCTTAGGAAGGACTGGAGGGAGAAGGCAGACTTGTGAGAGGTGGCAGGTGTTCGTACGTGGATCAGCCATCAGGCTGGACATTCCCAGAATCTAAAAGCAACAGCTCAAAGTTCTGGGGCTCTGGAAAATCAGCACCAAGGGACATAGGGAGGGGAAGCAGGTGGCAAGAAACTTCAGGGAGTGTTGCAGCCACAAATAGGAGCTAAATAATTTTATGCCATAAAATACGTAGATTGAATTGAAGAAGTAAAAGGGAATAAAGCCAGCCACCAAGAGCAGGATGCTGTGAGTGGCCCTCATCTCCGGGGAGGTCCTGGAGGTGAGGCTGAGGCTGCAACTTCGAACATGCTGGACCCTCTGGTGGTGTCTGTACAGGAGACACACCATGTGCGTGCTAGCTACTACCATAAGTGTCATCAACAGGGCACCCGGAATGGATAACGGGATGGCACACAATCCAGACACGGCAGCCAAATACTGGCAAGCGATGCCATTCCCCATTGAGGAATCACTGCTGTTATCCCAGGAGACTTTTATCTCAATGGGAGAGATGGTGCTGATAGCCAGATTGAAAGTCCAGCAGAAGAGGCAGGAGCAGCCAACATGCCTAGAGACCCAACACCTGAGCCCTGTCCACACCCCACGCCTGGGGCTGACTGTGACCGCCTGAAAGCAGCTCAACAAGCTGGTGGTGCACAGCGAAAGTTCTCGAGATACCCTATGGAAGTAAAAGAAGACTTGACACCCAGAACCTTCCAGGGCACTCCCCAGCCCCACATCATCCATCATTTGCTGTGCCCCCTTGGAGAGAAGAACAAAGGAATTGGCCATGGCTAAGTTTGACAGAATGAGGTCTGTAGGCTTTGGTCTGCGCCCTGTGAGGAGGATAGGGCTATGCGTGAAGAGCAGGTAAGTGTTTGCCAGAAGGCCTGTGCCCACCTGCAGCAGGAACATAACCTTTAGGACCATATCATCAACAGTCATTCGCACCATGTTTATGGAGGCCTGTAGTCAGGGAGAGCCAGGTTATGTCCTGGAAGAAAAAAAAAAAATTGATAGTCTTGTGCTTGGGTTACAGCCGCCCAGTGAATCCAGGGGCTTTATCACTTTATGTATGTAGGCAGGTGTCACGTGTGTATATACACATATGCATGGATGCCTCACAAGACTGCGAAGGCCATCTTACGTGTCTTTCTCTGTTGTATCCACCTTTTTGTTTAAGACAGGGTTTCTGATGCTGGCTGATGATGGCATACACTTTTAATCTCAGCACTGGGGAGGCAGAGGCAAGTGGATCTCTGTGAGTTTGAGGACAGCCTGATCTATAGAGTGTGTTCCAGGACAACCAGCACCAAAAGTAAATAAATAAATAAATAAATAAATAAATAAAGCCAAGGTCACCCACTGAGCCCACTGCCTGACAGCACAAGTGTTGAAATGTATTAGCCTTGCTTTCAAGCTGGTAGGACAGAAGAGGCGCCTGCCTGGGCCTGGGGATACCCACCTGTAATCCCAGCATGCGGGAAACAACAATAATAAGACTGCCATGCATCTGAGGGCAGCTTGGACTGAACAATGAGTTCTAAGTTAGTCTAGGATATGTCAAGTATTTGCTTTCTTTTTTTGAATAGATTTTCATTAGAATTTTAATCAGATAATAACCTCTGATGATGATGATTATATTATTACACAGCATATCTATTCTGTTCTACAAATAAGAATATGTTACTGTAATAACAAACAAAAACACAAGCCCCATGTGTTTTTCATTATTTTGTGATGTTGAGATGAAACACTGCATGATTGGCACTGTACCACAGAGCTAACCCCAGATTCCCCCACAGTCTTACCTCCAAATGTATATGATGGCTGCGCACAGACACCGTCCACGGTCTGTTCATAGACTTTCATGGGCAGATAATGAAGGCTTTGATGGGAACAGGGATGCCCCCAGTGTTACAGGATCCTAAAGGGGGAGTCATTTCTTCCAGAATATTGCAAGACTTCCCGGAACTACGGGACTTCCCACAGGACTACATGCCACAACAGGCACACAGCAGTGCCTGACCCGTTTCTCAAATCTTGTCTCATTCTCAGGATGGAGGATGCATCCTCTCCACACACCGAGGATGCAGAACAGAGTCTCCCATGGTACCCCGTGAATGGAGGTGCTAAGTGGCTCCTTCTCAACTCCCACGTGCCACTCCAGAGCCTTCAGCTCCACAAGGCAGCAACAGGACCTAAATACAAACGAGCAAGTAGAAAGAGTCCTGAAAAATGTGGAAATGCCCAAAGTAAACATCAGGGAGAATCCTCACCACAGCCTCTGCTTTCTGTCACCGTGTTGATTTAAGAACAGCCAGCCGGGTACAAAACCTACTCCCAAGTCTAACAACTAAGTTGGATCCCAAGAACGTTCTCCATATGCTGGAAGGAAAAGGACCAAAATCCACAAGTTGTCCTCTGACCTCCATGTCACATACGCACACACAATTATATACACTAAATAAATAAAAACTATTTTTCTTTTCAGTTTCTTTTGAGGCAGGCTCTCACTATATAACCTTGGCTGATCTGGAACGCAGTGTGTGGACCAAGCTAGCCTCTAACTCACAGAGATCCAGATTCCTGCCTCTGCCTCCCAAGGGCTGGGATTTAAGTCATGTGCCGCCACATCTGGCTAGTAAACAGTCATTTAAAATAATGATCATCGACAGACGCTAGATGTGATATTACATACCTGTAGTCCCAGCACTCTGTAAGGACCAGCCTAGTCTACATAGCAAGTGTCAAGCCAGTCAGGGCTGCATGGTGAAACTCTGTCTCAAAAAGAAAAGACATAGATCCATACATCCACACATTTATTGTTTAGATATACATTTAATTTTTGATATTTTTTTAAATAAAATTTAAAACCTGGCCCTTCAAAGAAAAGACATACAAAAGAGCATGTGGAAAGAGAAGATGAACTCATGGTATTGAAGCTGGGCGGTGGTGGCGCACACTTTTAATGCCAGCACTCAGGAGACAGAGGCAGGAGGATCTCCGAGTTAGAGGCCAGCCTGGTCTACAGAGTGAGTTTCAGGACAGCCAGTCAAGGATACACAGAGAAACCCTGTCTCTGGGGGGGGGGGGCAGGAGGGAGATGATAGAGAAGGGAGGGAGAGGGAGGAAAGAAAGGGAGGTGAGAGAGAGAGACGCTGTTATAAGTTAGACACTTCATTATCTATCCAGAATACTGAAAAACAGAAACATCCCTGTTGAGGACAGGCTGTGGCGGGAGGCTGCCCTTTCTTCACCAAGATGACAGATCTGAGACTTGGGGAAGGGTTTGTGTTTCAGAATCATAGCCACTCACATACACCCTTGTCGCGGTCTCTGTAGTGGCCCTGCAATCTGTCATAACCGGTCTTTGTGGGGCTTCAGTCGGATCCACCTGATTTGCCCAGCTCGTACCTGAGAAGGGGAGTGTGGTTTGAGGAACGGCGGGTAAAGACACTAAGAAAAAGACAGAGACACAGGATAGAGTCAGAAGGGCAACCAGTGAATACTGAATGCTCCAAGTTTATTCTTCACCTTTCTTAAATGCCCCAGCCAAAAAGGGGCACATGGCAAAAGACTTCTTTATCATGAACAAGGAAGAAACAGACTTTCTTCCCCAATTCTCCAAACATTCGGCAACCACGCATTAGACTCAATCTTTCATTATCCAGCCTTGAGGGTCAGGCGTAACCACACCCCAGACCACCAAGGCCAATACCAAACACCCTTCTGTAGCCATGCCTTAGACCTTTAGGTCTTATGACTTCTAAGGACAGTTTTGAACTCTCTGACCTTTAGCCAAGATGAACCGGAGCCATGACACACCCTGTCAGAATCACAGAAACATGCAAATTATCCGAGGATAAGCCATCCCTCAAGCTTCAATCCCACCACCCTCTTCCCATCCTCACTGGTCCTCACTGATCTAATCGGTGGTCTCGGCAGCATTGTTATTACAGCCCCAGGCAGAGCTGACAAAGCCCCGCTCTAAGTAGTATGTCTGCTCCTATTTGGGACCCTGCCTGTGGACTTGAGCCCCAGGAATCCTCCCAGGCTCACCCTCATAGCTGTGACCACAAGCAGGGCAGCCAGATCTGGAGTGCACAGCAGCTGTCTGTGGCCATTGATATGGAAACCGAACTCCCAAGTAACCCCAGGTGGCTGTCACTGTGTGCCCTGCAAACACAGTGACACTGTCTATCAGGGGAATCTAGGGCATTTGCAGATGGTGCCAGGTGCAAGGATCCAGTAGTAGTTGGCGGTGATTAATTAAGAGACCTTATGAATGGTAGAAAATAAAAAAAACTTCTGGACTCCCTGGAGCTACACGCCAGAGTGAGGGGCAGTAATGTGCTAGGTGAGTTGGGGCACTCTGTGACATTGTCCCCAAAGTAAGTCTTCTACCGTGGACCTGTCTCTCAGTAAGCTCCCAGTCACCCATAGGTTGTCTCAGAGAATTACCACAAATGGCCAGCAGGAAGAGGTGGTATCTTCTCCCTGCAGCCTGGCTTTCCACGTACACGCCTTCCTGGAGGACTTCTCTCCAGAACACTGTTGGACTTTGAAACACTGTCTGGCTTCCCATCAGGAGTGAGAGGCAGCTTAGACCACCTCCACCCACCCTTACTGTCCCCTGAGGCTCCTTCTCAATTGTACTTTGTATTTCCGATGGATACACCTCTCTGAATTTGAAGCATCTAATCTGGAAGTGTCTACTCAAAGAAGGCAGGGACCCTGTGTCAGCCCCCGAGCTTATATTCGAAGACCCTGTAGTTTTAAGTTTCCTTGGAAGATGCAAACAAAGGTCTCCTGACTCCCACCCCCAAATACACACCAATGACAGACCAAAGTTGTAAGCCCTTCAAGGCACAGAGGCCAGGCCCTCCTCTGAGGACCTACACTGCCAGGTTCCACCCACAGAACACTCTAACTGTCCTAACAACTGGACCCAGCCCCCTGCCCTAAAGAGTAAAAGCCCACACTCTGGACTTGAAATCCCACCCATCTTCACCCTGAAAAATTCCACACACGCGCACCCCAAGTAACTCTATATACACCCTGCCTTCTGTTCAGTTCTCTGCTGTTTCTCACCTGAGCAGAGGCAGCCACCCTCCTGGTTTTTTCCCCCTCCCAATAAATCTTGTGTGAGGTTTGTTGTGAGGTGTGACTTCGTGGTACTCCTTGGCTCCTGACTGCCAGGAAGACTTTCCATCTGAACTGCAACACTTACAAAAGTACAATCCCACCCAAGTCCAGTTTGGGCTGGCTTCCTTACAGAGTACAGGCGAAGGTTCTGTGCACCACCACGGCCTGGTGGAAAGGGTTTATTTGGTTTAGACAGTGTAGTCCATCAACAAATGAAGTCAGAACAGGAACTCGAACAGGGCAGGATCCTGGAGGCAGAAGCTGATGCAGAGGCCATGGAGGCATGCTTGCACCTCGTGCTTTGCTCAGCCAGCTGTCTTTAAGGACTCAGGACCACCAGTCCAGAGATGGCCCCACCCACAATACGTTGTGCCCTCTCACATCAATCGCTAATTAAGAAAATTCTCTACAAGCTTTCCTACAGCTGCATTTTACAGAGGCATCTTCTCAATTGTATCAAGTTGACATGAAACTAGCCAACACATCAGGTGACACACGTCTTTAATCCCAGCACTTTGGAGGCAGGGGCAGGTGGATCTCTGTGAGTCTGAGGTCAGCCTGGTCTACAAGAGCTAGTTCTAGGATAGCTAGGGCTACACAGAGAAACCCTGTCTCAAAAAAAAAAAAAAAAAAAAAAGATATCATAGGATAACCCTAGTCCTGTTTCTACCCTGACATATTTCCTTCTTCAGACGCAGTAACTCTGAGTATGGTCCAACTCCGGGACTGAGGCTTTTTGGCTGTGCATTTCCCATTTCAGAGGCTTGGATTTCCTCGGGCCAGACTGCCCTTTGAAAATGGCTCTCAGCTTCATTCTGTGGCCTCCAGTTCCAGCCCCACAGAATCTCCTGAGCTGTGCCTCACTGTGAAAATGCCAGCTCTTCTCCATCAGTTCTGAGCTTACACATCACAGTCTTGGCCACCTCGAGATGCTACTGTTCTTTTGCTGTGAAGAGACAGTATGACTCAGGCAACTTTAGAAGAAAGAGTTTATTGGAAGCTTACCGTTTCAAAGGGTTACTCTATCACCATGATAATGGGGAGAAGTAGGCAGGCAGCCATCATGCTGGAGCCGTGCTGAGAGCTCACATATCGAGACAACCCAATTAAACTCATGGTTCACCAAACTGAACTTCCTACTTGGATCTATAGTGGGTTTCCACTGCATTGTGTATGTGTACATTTCTGTTACTACGTCTTTCTTTTTAAGATTTATTTATTATGTGTACAATGTTCTGCCTGCACCAGATCTCATCACAGATGGGTGTGAGCCACCATGTGGTTGCCAGGAACTGGACTCAGGACCTCTGGAAGAGCAGCCAGTGCTCTTAATCTCTGAGTTATCTCTCCAGCCCATTACTATGTCTTATACTCCAAGATGCTAAGTTTCTTTCTTTCTTTTATTTTTTTTAGGGGGGGTGGGTGTTGTTTTGAGACAAGGTTTCTCTGTATCTTGTAGCTTTGGAGCCTGTCCTGGAACTTGCTCTACAGTCCAGATTGGCCTCAAACTCATAGAGACCTGACTGCCTCTGCTTCCTGAGTGTTGGAATTAAAGGCTGTGTGTCGCCATCATCTGGATTTATTATTATTATTATTATTATTATTATTATTAAGAAAGAAATAAAGAAGAAGTGCATTTGTTCATGAATGTAAATACCCATGTAGGCCAGAAGAGGCTATTGCATCCTCTAGAGCTAGGGTTACACTTTGTTATGGGAGTGGCCTGACCTGGGTGCTGGGAACTGAACTTGGGTCTCTCTCTCTCTCTCTCTCTCTCTCTCTCTCTCTCTCTCTCTCTCTGAGACAGGGCCTCACTATGTAGTCCTTCCTGGCATGGGACTTACTAATTTAGACCTTACTGGCCTCAAATCATAGAGATATGCCTGCTTGTGCCTAGCCTGGCCTAGGACTCTCTGTGTGAATTAGCCTATCCTGGAACTCATAATGATCCACCTGCCTCTGTCTCTCCAGTGCTCAGATCTAAGCCCCTTTTGCCACTACTTTTGGCCAAAACTGCATTTAAAAAAAAAAAAGATTTATTTGTGATTATCTTTGTGACTTTTTTTTTTTTTTTTTTTTTTTTTTTTTTTTTTTTGAGACAGAGTTTCTCTGTGTAGCTTTGGAGCCTATCCTGGAACTTGCTTTATAGACCAGGCTGACCTCAAATTCAGAAATCCTCCTGCCTCTGCCTCCTGAGTGCTGGTATTAAAGGTGTACAGAGGATCTCCATGAATTCGAGGCCAGCGTGGTCTACAGATCAAATTCCAGGACAGGCTCCAAATGTACAGAGAAACCCTATCTAAATAAATAAATAAAGTAAAAAAGTAATTATTGCTCTTGTAAAGGACCTAGGTTTAATTTCTAGCACTCACATGAAGGTTCACAACTATCCATAACTGAGTTCCGGGGATCAAATACCTTCTTACCTCTGATGGTCTCTTATGACCTCCTAAGGCACCAGGTACTCAAGGTTACACATAAACTCACATACACATTAAATAAAATAAATTTGTCTAAAAAAAAATTGGGACCAGGAGGCAGAGGCAGGCGAATCTCTGTGAGTTCAAGGCCAGCCTGGCCTACAGAGCTAGTTCAAGGACAAGCTCCAAAGCTACACAGAGAAACCCTGTCTCGAAAAACCAAACCAAACCAAACAAACAATTGGGACCATAAATACTGTTAAAAAGAAAGAAAACAGGGCAGAACTCACAGCTGCTTTTCTCAGGAGGCGGTTTGTTGTATTGGTCATCAGGCTTTCCATCCAAAGGCTAGAGCCCCCAGTACTGTAGGGATGAAGCTTTTAATCATTTCGTCTCCTGTATATGCCTACCTGCATTTTAATTGGATGCTTTATGCTAGGCAGTAATGGCTGGAATGAGAATAGAGGGCAAGGGGGGGAGGGGGAAGATATAGGAAAGATGTGGTTAGTTTGCATGTCCACAGGAGGGCGCTGACCAGCCCATGTACATGAGGAACACTAACCAGGCCACAATGCTGTTTTGTAGTTTTCTTCATCTTAACCCTTGGGAGACTCTTTCTCCCAGTACCACAAGAGGGCAATGTGTGATGTCCTAAGGTTAAAGACTCCGATTATGTCAACAACATAGCACGTGGCATGTCTGCTAAGAAAAGACACAAACAAGGACTGAGTGGAGCCAGCTTAAGAAAGAGGCTACCTGGGCTGCAAACAGTAAGGCCCTATGAGTAGGGTTTACCCAGGACCGCTGAAGCTCAGATCAGCCCAACACAGTGTGCTGGACACGATGCTACAAGACTTATTCTTTTTCTTGTTAGGGTACAGCCTCACTCTGCTTCAGCGCCCCAGTACTGTCCCAACAACACAGAGATAAAAGCAAAAGGATCAGGTATTCAAAGTCATCAGCTATACTGGGAGGCCTACCTAGGCTACTTGAGACACTACCAAAACCAAAAGACCAGGCACAGCGGCCTTGGCACAAGCCTTTAATCCCATCTCTGGGGAGGCAAGGGCAGGGGGATCTTTTAATATGAGGCCACTCTGTTTATAGAGAGTTCCAGGTCAGCACAGTGAGGTCCCACCCCGTCTAAAATAAATACATATAAATTAAAACCATGACTCTCAAAAATATACATCAAAAATGCATGTGCCTCAAGAAAACCAGAAAGGTGGTTCCACGAAGATGTAAACAATGACTCTGAAATAACACAAAAGGTTGGATGTAGACACCCAGAGTTATTTAGCTACCTTCCAGGTGATGGATGCACTGGCAGAACTCATTTGCAACCCATCAGTTTCTTGCAAGTCAGTCTCTACAAGAATTGTGTGTGGACTTCAATCACAGGTAAGAATGAAAAAAAAAAAAAAGCTACATTTAAATAGCCATGTGTGGGGCTGGAGAGATGGCTATTAAAGGATAGGCTCACAACCAAAACTATAGTCAGGTGTCCTATAATGAGTTTGGTAACCTATGAGAAGAAATTGGAGAGCTCCCAGTCATCTTTCTGTTGTATCGTCAAATATTCTATGAATGTTCTTTTAAAATGTCTCCCGCGACAACCAACTCTTTCTCTTATTGTTGCCATCTTTCTCTCGGTCTTCGAAACCTAACGGTTACTGTATCTCTAATTTCCGTCTTTCTCCCTGCTTACCTTTGTATTCGAATCGGTCGCTAGAATCTCGATGTCTTGCCTTCCTAATCCCAACCCCTTCCTGTTTGTCTTTTCTGGCTAAATTTTCTGACATGCCTCAGGTCCTAATTCTCTGACTCTAATGAATGAAACTCCTCCTTTCATTGAGACCTGTATCCCTGTGTGAGTTCACTTATATTCACTGTCTCTCCTCGCAGTCCCCGCCCTCGCCACCTTCGGCTTCTCCTCCTCTTGCTCCCAACTGTGTGCGGGTATCTCTGCCTCCCTAATTCCTGCCTTCATAACTATCTCTTAAGTTATTTAGCGTCCGCGCCTACCTCCCCACGCCCTCCCCACAGAAGCGGACAGCCTTTTCTAAACCAGGTAGTCCGGGCGTTACCCGGGAAACCACCAGGTTTGGTCCTCCGGTTACCATGGAGCCGTGCTCAGTACCACCCACTGCGCAGAGATACTAAAGGGGTCCGGTGGTGCTGCGCTTGCACTCACGGGGCGCCTAGCCGACTACGACTCCCAGAAAGCATCTAGCTTTCTGCGGTTCAGGAGGTAGTCAAGGGGGCGGCCCACCCGAACCGGGGTTGCCATGGAGACGAGGTGGCTGACGGCGTCCTAGTGAGAGCGGTGATTGGTGCAGAACCCTGCAAATCCCTGGAAGGCCCGCAGAGAATTGACAAAAATGTGGTGGGGGGCATGCGCGGTCTGGAAGGCGGTGGTGCCATCCGATGCCCCCCGAGAGGATTGCGCACGTCGACGGGGCCCCGACGCCTGGATTCGAGACGGGGAGTGTGGGAAGAGACGGCCAGGAGTGCGACCTGATCGTTGCGACCAGCACAATCCCCTGGGGACGGGAAGAAGGGTAGAAACGGAGGCGGGGGTGGGGGAAGGGCAGGAGGGCTTGGAGCTGCGCGCGGAGTAATCTGGGAGATGTAGTCAGGCCTGGAGGAAGCGAACGCGAGTGCGCATGTTCAGGAGCGCGCAGCCGCCCCTGGAACTCTAAGGGAAGGTTGGGGTTCCCTCTTCTGCGAAGCCTCTGGAGGGGACTGAGGAGGGATGGGGACTGAGGAGGGGAGTGGATTCTGGGAGACCTTGAGCCCCCGCAGGGGCCCTGGCGCTCCCTGCGGTGGGCCCTGTCACGCGAGCTTGCCAATCGCCACCCTTGCCCCTGCAACGGGTCACTTAAGCACCCTACATTGGTGGTGCTCGCGTAGAGTTCTGGGAAATGAATTCCCGGAACCTCCTCTACTTGCTAGGTGGCTGTTGCAATTTTCTCCCAGGGTTTCAAGTTGACTTGGCACCCTGAGGCGCAGAGGTTTGACCCACAGAAACCAAACTACCTCCAAGTTGATGCCACCCCAATAATAAATATAAATAAAACTGCAACAAAGTCCCAGTTGCAGAAAGTATGTAGGGAGGGGAAGTCATCCCTATTCTCAGGTGAGGAAACTGCAGTTCACGTAGGCATAGCGGAATCAGCATCTCGAACCGTCCTTGCAGACTGTTGCTCTAATGATTTCGGGGCCTTTGAGGATCCTCAGAAATCCCCCTGTCACTTCCAGACCCCAAGTAAATTAGAGAGAACTGGATCCCTGCTGAATGTGATGAGTTTAATTTTCAGGCAGCTGTCCCTTTTGGGACCACACTGGGAGGGGAACGTCAGGACCCGAGAGAAGACCAAGTCCGAGACTGGATGGAAAACATTAGTTGGTATTGGGAGTCAGAGAGGAGGCAGCCGTGGTACTGATGCCCGGATATAAGTAAAGAAGCAGCTGCTGGGATGAGGCTGCTGCTATAGAATAGAACAGGGTTTAGGGACGAGAGATGGAAAGAATAGGATTTAGGGAGGAACATTGAAGCAAGTAGGGTTTAGAGGAGATCCTAAACAGTAGCCCATACTTAAAACAGACATTGCATAGACCCAGCTGGAGAGATCAGCAGAGCTAGTGGCTGGGCTCGAGTTCTCACGGGTCTCAGGGGTGTGGCTGGCCCCTCATGTGTCCTCTGCATGGAGAAGGTCTCAGGATCAAACAACACAGCATACAGTAGACACTCAGTAACAGTCACTGCCACCATCTGTCCTTATTCCAGCTGCCTCATACTATCCCTTCTCTAGGGACAGACACGGGCCTCAGAGATCTGATCTGGTAGTCCTGATGAGACCCACTGCGCTGGGCTCCCCAGGCCGTTCATCCCCAGAAAATGAGCCCTTTGTGGTGAAGCTGGAGGACTCTGAGGAGGAGGGAGAAGGTACTCTGTGGGACCCAGGCCCTGACGCTGCACGCCTACGCTTCCGCTGCTTCCGATACGAGGAGGCAGTTGGTCCTCAGGAAGCCCTGGCCCAGCTCCGAGAGCTGTGTCACCAGTGGCTACGCCCAGAGGTGCACTCCAAGGAACAGATGCTGGAACTCTTGGTGCTGGAACAGTTTCTAAGTGCACTGCCTCCTGAAATCCGGGCCCGTGTGCAAGGGCAGTGGCCAGGCAGCCCTGAAGAGGCTGCTGCCTTGGTTGACAGGCTTCGATGGGATCTGGATGGACCTAGGAAATGGGTGAGTCCATAACCAAGTGGAAGGTCAGGGCTGTGCAAGCATTGGTCAAGCCTTGCCTCACTCTGGAGTTCTGTGCCCAGCCAGACATGCACCTTGGTCATACAGAAGTGTCCACCGACAATGGGGATCCTTGTGTGGCTGCTCAGGACAGGAGCCCATACCTGTATTACCTGTCATCCCCCCAAGCTGGATGAGGCACAAAGGGTACCAGGCAGCCCTGTGCCAGCAAACAGTCCTTTTGCTCTCTGCTCGGGGTCAAGGGAAGGGAAGGGGGAGGTTTTGGACTTTGGAGGACCTAGTCAGTATATTGACCAGGAAGTCTTGCAGTGGAGTGGTGCCCACAGACCATGGGCTGTACCCAGCCCCTCTTTTTGTTCTGTGCATCTTCCTAGGTCACAGTCCAGGTACAGGGGAAGGAGGTCCTATCGGAAAAGATGGAACCCTCCAGCTTCCAGACTGAAACTGGCCCTGGGGCCATTCGGAAATTGCTGACGGACCTTCAAATGAAAGAGGAAACAGAGGTGGTGGAGAATCCAGGTGAGAGCAGGTGAAGTGGGCGGGGCCTAAAGCCTGGCTGGACAAAGCAGTCTACAGTCCACTGAGCCAGGAGTCCACTGAGCCAGGCCCTGCTAGATGCAATAGTTCCAGTGTGCCTCTGGCCTTACTCTTGCCTCCAGCCCAGCCAGCACAGACACTGTCTCTGACCAGCACAGCCCCATTCCCGCAACTATCCCCAAGCATCATGGGACAGGCTGCCTCTAGACTCACAGAGATGCAGAATCACAGGCCAATGCTTGTCCGCATCTGTTTGCCTTCCAGAAAACCCTTCTTGACCCTATTCCCAACTGGACCCTCAGCTGCCCTGCCTTGTCCTTCCCAACCTTGAGCTCTGCCTCCCTCGTGTCTTGAAAGGGTGGGAACTTTCTTTTTCTTTCTTTTTATTTATTTTTATTTTATATATACATTGGTGTTTTGCCATGGGTATCAGGTCCCCTGGAGCTGGAGTCACAGACAGCTGTGAGCTGCCATGTGGTTGCTGGGAATTGGACCCGGGTCCTCTGGAAGAACAGTCAGTGTTCTTGACCACTGAGCCATCTCTCCAGCCCGGGTGGGAAGTTTCTTGAGCTGCCTGACCCCACTCTTTCTCCCCAGAACTCCTGGAGTCTGGGCCTCTTCCTGCTGCCCAAGAGGCTGCAGCTGCCCTCCTACCTAAGGAGGCCCAGGTGAGCCTTACACAGAATGGGAGCCACCCTTTGCCATAAAAGCCCAGGCAGGCACAGTCCGACAGTGACCACTGTGGTTTCAGGGCCATGGGACAGCACTGGACCAGACCTCTCCTCACAGCGACACTGAGCCTGATGTGCCCCCATGGAGTGAGGACCCCGTGGCCCTGTGGCATGAGGAAGTAGGGGGCATCTTCTCGCCAGGTTAGTGAGATACACAATGGGACTGAGCCCTCCTCACAGTCCCCTACACCCATGAGTCCTTCTGTCCCTAACCAAGACAGCCCTATCACTGTAGAATGCTTTAGCGTTCTCTGCCACTGACCCCTTGGCTCCTCCTGACTTTGCTCTGTATCATAATACCTTGCTGAAAACAGACGTTGCCCACATCCTGTTCCCAGTCATGGCATTCTGCATGGCCCCTGGACTCTGATCTGCACCTTGCAGATTGGACACCAGAGCAGGGAAGTTTGGGACCTGTGGAGGAAAGCTTAGTAGTAGACAAGGCAAGAGTAGTTCTGACACAGCATAGCCAACTGCTGGGGATGCGCCAGGACCCTGCCCAGGCCCCTCTTTCCTGATGTACTCCCCTATGTGAGTGTGCCATCCTCTGAATTCTGGTATGGGAGATAAGATTGTGAGAGGTTACAGACCTGAAACACAATTGTCCAGCCCTTGTTAGGTGGTTTATTCCTCCATACTGGGGATGGAGCCCGGGGACTGGGCATGCTAGACAAGCACCCTGTCACAGAGCTACACCCCCAGCTTCCCACTGATGGATTATGCACAAGAATTTCTACTACTGAGCCTTGCCTTCAGCCTCTCACTGTTGGAGCCTAGGTGTTTGTCCAACACTGAGCCATGCCTTAGCCCCTGCTAGGTAGGAGTTTTGCCACTGAGCTGTACCCCCAGTCCCAGAATTATTCTGTTGGACTCATTTTGGGGCTTTTTTAAATTATTGTTATTGTTTCTGCTGTTGATGAATCCTCTCTATCTGATATTCACATATCTCACTAATAGGAAATTGCTTTGAAATGTGTTCTTTGGAGCATGGTGTGATGACGGTGTAAACAGAGACTCTTGGCCTCTGGGGTAGTCCTTCAATGTTACCACTCCAGTTTTCCACCCCTTTGTTTTGTGTGTATTTGAGCATGTGTATGTGTGTCATAGCACACACGTAGCATTCAGACAACAACTTGCAAGGGTCCATTTTCTCTGCGTATCCTGAGGATCCCAGGGATCACACTCAGGTCCTCGGGCTTGGCAGCATTCTAAGGCAGAAGAGAACACCCAGCGTAAGCGCCTGGTGCCTGGTACCTCAGCATTCGCTTGGCCTGGCCCTGTGCTTGTGTAGCACAGGGACCACTTTGTCTTGCTTGGGCCCGCTCTTGTCTTCATCCACAGCCCCAGTCTCTCGCCGTCTTGCAGGCACACTGGCACGGCGGCTCCCAAACCCTTGGCTGCTTCCTCCTTGGGCCGCTCTTGCTGTAGACAACCATACTCTTCGCTTTCAAGTATCAATTCATCTTCATCACCATGACCCCTGCCATGTCCCGTGGCCGCTTGCCTCATCCTGCAACTGTGCCTTTTGTGGAGGCCAGAGTTATTGGGAGAGGGTCCTGTTTTGTCTGCTATATTCCAGGCTGGCCTGGAACTCGATATTTAGCTGAGATGGCCCTTGAACGACTGATCCTGCTGCCTCTACTTCCCAAGTGCTGGGATTCTAGGTGTAAGATACCTCTCCTGGTTTAGGCAGGGCTTCGGATAAAACCAAGGGTTTCGGGCATGCCACAAGAACTTCACCAGCTGAGACGCATCCCAGGCCTGTTGGTGATTGTGGTGGCTGTGTGTGTGTTCTTATGTGCACCTGTGCGTGTTTGTGTTTGTGTATACACTGGTGAACCCTGGGCTCTTACACATGCTAAACATGCAGTCTACTGTTAGAGCCACACTCCCAGAGATCTTTTTAGTGCTTCATTATGACACTATAACACCATGCCGGGGACAACATGAACAGGCTGCTGGTGACATGCAGATACAGATGAATTCACTAGAGACACAAGAAGAAGTAGTTTGCTACATGGTGGTTCCACAGCAGACAAGACAGTAAAGTGAGCCTGACTCTGCAGATCTATTCAACAAGTCTACCTTGAGTAGCAGTGAGTGAGTCTCCATGTGAACAATCAGGCTGCATCCTGGTGTCCTGGAACCCTGAAACACCTGCATTTGGGATGCATCCTGGTTAGCAACAGCCTAGCCTTGAGACAGTAATGGGTGTCATACATATCCAGGGTCAGAAATGGCTCAGCAGGACCTCCCATCCCAAACTGGCAGTTAAGAGTCCTGCTCAGATGTGGGTGCTTCCTTGCCCTGAACCCACCCTACCATGAAGCAAAAGCAGGCTTGTTTCAGGTGTTTAGAGCAGCTCGGAACCACACCCGTAGTTAATACATTCACATAATGGAAACTCCAAAAGGTATACAAAGCGTACACAGTGGAGTGTCCCACCTGTGCCCAACAGCCAACGTGGCATGTTCTCTGTGCCTTCCAGAAAGAGCCTGTAGGCAAAGCAGACACAGTATAAACCATGCACTCCATACCATTGTGTTGGTCAACCCAGATCACAAATAATAAGTATGATATTGCCAAAGCTGGATATGGATTTTACACACCTCAGGTGTGTAGGCAGCAGGAGGTAGGCACGCAGAAGCAGGAGGATTGCCATGTCTCCAAGGCCAGCTTGCACTACAATGTGAGATCCTGTCTGAAAAAGTTAGGTATAGCTGGGCAGTGATCCATGCACGCCTTTAATCCTAGCACTCAGGAGGCAGAGGCAGGCCAATCTCTGTGAGTTCAAGGCCAGCCTGGTCTACAGAGCTAATTCCAGGACATCCAGAACTGTTACACAGAGAAACCCTGTCTCAAAAAAAAAAAAAAAAAAAAAAAAAAAAAAAAAAAAGGGGGGGGGGGGGGGGGGGAGATGGCTCAAACAGAAAGAGTACTTGCTAAGCCTGGCAACCTCAACTCAATCTCTGGGGCCCACATGGTAGAGAGAGAGAATCATTCCCACAGGTTGTCTTCTGACCTCCACATACGCATGATGGCCTGCACATGGCCATATTGACACACTCACACACCAAAAATATTTTTTTAATATAAAAACCGTTTGACATGTTCGCAAAAGATTTCCCTTTAGTTAGTTGCTGATAGAGCCAGGTGCTCGGTAGCCTCTTACAAACACAAGGGGAAACAGTCTAGGATACAGAGTGAAACACTGTTTCAAAAGCACAAAGCAAACACCCGCCCTTAATTTCAGCACCCTGGAGGCAAAAGCAAGCAGGTTTCTGTGAATTTAAAGCCAGCTTAGTCTACACGGCAAGTTTCAGATCAGCCAGAGCTACATAGTGATGCCCATTTTGTTTTTTTGTTTTTTTTTAAACAAAGCAGAAAAAATAAAAAAGGTGTTTTTTTTGGGGGGGGGAGCTGCTGGAGAGATGGCTCAGTGGTGAAAAGCACAGGTTACTCTTCCAGAGAACCTGGGTTTGATTCCCAGCGTCTACCTGGTAGCTCCAAATTGACCCAGAGAATCTGGCTGGCCATTGCAGGCTCTGTACACACATGGTATACAGACATACAGGCAAAACACCATGCATACATATATAAAATAAAAACTTTGAAGATGAAAGGATTTTTTGTTGTGGTAATGGTAGCTTTGGATTTTTATATTTGTTTTGGCTGTCTCTCTCTGTGTAACCAGAGAGTCTTGGTCCCACTATGTTTGCAAGGCTAGTATGGAACTTACATCAGTTTTCCCGCCGCAGACACCAAGAGTGTTGGATTACAGGCATGCACCACCATGCACTGCAAGGAACGTGTCAAAAGAAGAAAATATGTAAGGGACTGGAGAGATGGCCCAGCAGAGAAGAAGGCATCTCCTTGTGCAGAAGACACAGATTGGGTTCCATGTCCAAGTCAGGCAAACTCACAACCCTGTTAACTCCAGCTCCAATGACCTCTGAGGTCACAGCACTCACATGCACATGTATACATAATTTAAAAATACAGACACAGCTGGCCAGTTGCGGCACATGCCTTTAATCCCAGAACACAAGGAGGCAGAAGCAGGCAGATTGCTGTGAGTTCAAAGCCAACCTGGTCTACAGAGTAAGTTGTGAGTTCAAAGCCAACCTGGTCCACAGAGTAAGTGCCAGGACAGCTAGGGCTAAACCAACCCTGTCTCAAATAAAAATAGTGTTTTCAAATGAACAGCCATGGGGCTGGAGAGAATTGGTGCCTCACCACCATCTGAAACTGCAGCTCTGGGCTCTGACACCCTCTCTGGCCTCTCCTGGCCCCAGGCATGCCTGTAGTGCTGCACAGACATACCTGCAGGCAAACCATCCACATAAAATAGCTTTACACATTTGTAATGACTAAGCCAGGTATAGTGGCGCACACCTTTAGTACCAGCACTCAGGAGGCAGAGGCAGGTGTATCTCTGTGAGTTTGAGGCCAGCCTGGTCTGTGTAGTGAGTTCCCAGACAGCCAGGGCTACATAGTGAGTCTCTGTCTCAAAAGGGTAAATAAATAAATAGAAAATGAACCAACCTGTAGTATAAGCAATAGGCTTAAATATATATTTTTAAAAAGCCTGGAGACTAGAGAGGGAGCTCAGTGGTTAAGAGCGTTGACTGCTTTTCAAACCCACATCAGGATATCCTGGAACTCTTGTTCCAGGGGATCTGGTGCCCTTTGACCTCCTAGAGCACCTGCATATCCATGATGTACATAATAAACTCATGCAGTTGTGCATACATGCACACGATATTTAAAGAAAAAAAAAAGATTTTTCCTGGATGTGCAAATGACCTTATTCCCCCGTTTTCATGCCATGGGCTTGGCAAGCAGCAGGGGTGGCCACGGTTCTTCAGACAGCTCTGTAAACTCCTGGCTCACTGGGGTCACTCCTTGGTCCACAGTTCCTTGGATCGATTCCCGTTAACCACTGGAAAGTCCTGTCCACAGGCCATAACACCAGGAGAAACAACTGCCAAACAGAAATGCCTGCAAGTTCGATTCCTGGGACAGTGTGGAACACGGCTGTTTGGGGTTTGTGGGTTGTTTTGGTTTTTTTGTTTACAAGACAGCATCTCTCCTACACCAGCTGGCCTTGAACCTGATTGCAGTAGTAGATGAACTCCTGCCTCCATCCCCCAGTTCTGCGATTGGAAGTACTTGCCACCACACACTGTTTTGATTAAATTTTCCAACCCAGGCTGTGTTGAACCAGCAATGAATACAAACACTTAATATGGAAACAAAGCTAGAGAGGTGGCTCAGCAGTTAGGAGTATACTTGCTTCTCTTGCAGTTCCCAGCACCCATGCATCAGCTAACAACCATATGTATTTGTAACTCCAGTCCCGGGAAACCCAGCACCTCCCCCACATTGTCCTCCACAGGAACTGTAATGCAGTCACATGCAGGAACTACAAACACTCAGCCAAAAACACCTATACACGAAAAAAATAAATCATTAAAAAAAAAAAAAAAAAAAGGAGTGTGAAAACAGGGCGGGATGGGGGGGGGTAGTTCAATGGTAAAACATTGGCCTGACGCCTGAGACCTCACCTGAGACAGGCCTGAGACCTCCTGTGCCCGAATGCCATCACTGGAAAAAGTAAATGCTAAGAATAGGAAACAAGGTGTCAGTTTAGCCCTACTGTGAAGTTTTCTAAGCAGGGACCAGCATGTTCCCTGGAGCTTAAACAATTGGTTACATTATTTCTTGTTGGAATCCTCCCAAGGTGTGGCTAGCTGTCAGGTCACTGTGAATTGACTGAAGCTTCTGTTGTAAAATAATTAGCCCTTGGTCTCTGGAGAGTTGCTGGCTTGGCTTTTGATTCTTGTTTCCTTTGGTGCTTTCTAATTTATCTTACTTCTCTTTGGTGCCTCGTGGATTTTCTGTCACGCATTTTGTCTCCAGCCTTGGTTGCCTCATCCCTGGCTTAGTCTCATACCCTGGAAACTCACTCTGTAGTCTATTGTGCCTCGGGTTCACACCTTAGAAGGTTCACTCTATAGCAGGGGCCTGTTTCTTTCTACTTAGGCAGCTCCTATGCTGATCACATGTAGGCTTGTGTTCATCTCATCCCCAACCCTCAAGCCTCCATGGAATCCCCTTTATTCTGGGTCATCTCAAGTGTGGCAAGTCCAAACCCAAGACTAGAGAACTGCATTCCTGCCTGCTTTGCTTCCTGTTGAGGTCACCTCTGATCTTTATTGAATCTATACTGTTCTCTGCATCTTCTCAGACCCTCGCTGTCCACCTAAACTGGGCCCCACTATCAATAACCCCAGAATCCTTCCACAAAGAGATGTTATTCCCCGCCCCGCCCCACACAGCGACCTAAGTCAAATCAGGAAAGCCTTTACACACACCTCACTCAGGATTCTTCCCATCTCAGGGGAACCTGTTCAGTTACAACTGCCACTCTCATCTCCTGTATGTGTCACCCTTCAGTTCCAGGCCTGTAGTTCAGTCTCCCAGAGTTCGGTTGGTTAAGGGCAGAAAACTAGAGTCTCATGAAGGAATGGGTCCCCTTGTGCAGGGTTTGCGCTACAGATGGACAGCATCACGGCAGAGCCAGAGACGGTGAGCCCTCGCCTCCATGTTCCTTGGGATCTCGACATGGCTAGCCTCTCTGGACAGATGCAGTCCCCCTCCCGAGAAGGTGGCTTCTCCCATGCCCTCCTACTCCCCGGCGACCAAGGAGGTGAACAGGACCCTGCCTGCGAGGATCCCTGCCCCGGTGCGGGCCCAGCACTGGTGGCCACTCTCTGGCACGCCCCAAAGGGCCGGAGCAGGGGCCGCCCTAGCACCGGGACTGGAGCGATGCGAGGCGGCCGCTGCGACGTGTGTGGCAAGGTGTTCAGCCAGCGAAGCAATCTGCTGCGGCACCAGAAGATCCACACCGGCGAGCGACCGTTCGTGTGTGGCGAATGCGGCCGCAGCTTCAGTCGCAGCTCTCACCTGCTGCGCCACCAGCTCACGCATACGGAGGAGCGGCCTTTCGTGTGCCTAGACTGTGGCCAGGGCTTCGTGCGCAGCGCGCGCCTGGAGGAGCACCGGCGGGTGCACACGGGTGAGCAGCCATTCCGCTGTGCAGAATGTGGCCAGAGCTTTCGGCAGCGCTCCAACCTTCTGCAGCACCAGCGCATCCACGGCGACCCGCCGGGCCGGGCACCACCCACCCTGACTCTCTCCGGAGTCCCCGAGCCCCCGGGCCCCTTCCCGTGCAGCGAGTGCTGTGAAAGCTTCCCGCGACGCGCCGTGCTGCTGGAGCACCAGGCGGTGCACACCGGGGACAAGTCCTTCGGATGCGTGGAGTGCGGCGAGCGATTCGGCCGCCGCTCGGTGCTGCTGCAGCACCGACGCGTGCACAGCGGCGAACGGCCCTACGCCTGTGCTGAGTGCGGCCAGAGCTTTCGGCAGCGCTCCAACCTCACCCAGCACCGGCGCATCCACACCGGCGAGCGGCCCTTCGCCTGCGCCGAGTGTGGCAAGGCCTTCCGCCAGCGGCCCACGCTCACGCAGCACCTGCGTGTGCACACGGGCGAGAAGCCCTTCGCCTGCCCCGAGTGCGGCCAGCGCTTCAGCCAGCGACTCAAGCTCACGCGCCACCAGAGGACCCACACGGGCGAGAAGCCCTACCGCTGCGCTGAGTGCGGCCTCGGCTTCACGCAGGTGTCCCGGCTCACCGAGCACCGGCGCATCCACACAGGTGAGCGGCCCTTTGCTTGCCCCGACTGCGGCCAGAGCTTCCGGCAGCATGCCAACCTCACCCAGCACCGGCGCATCCACACGGGTGAGCGGCCCTACGCGTGCCCCGAGTGTGGCAAAGCCTTCCGCCAGCGGCCCACGCTCACGCAGCACCTGCGCACCCATCGGCGCGAAAAGCCCTTCGCCTGCCAGGACTGTGGTCGCCGTTTCCACCAGAGCACCAAGCTCATTCAGCACCAGCGCGTGCACAGCACTGAGTAGGCCAAAGGTTGATGTGAGGCTGGCATCACCCAACAGGCCCACCCAGGGCCTGGTCTCCAACAGGTGCTCAATAAATAGTAGATGATGCCTCTCCACCTGCACCGTTCCTCTGCCCCCCCCCCTTACCGCTGTCTCATCGTGGGCACATCTTCTGCACATAGAGCCTCCTGGGAAGGCCATGCACCCCCTTCTGAAATAAGGCTGCCTATCACACCTGTGGTTTATACAGTAGGTATACACCTCGGGTGGGGCAGAGTAGCCACACTCACCCAGAAAAGAAAGGCTTCGCTGTATCTGCCCTGGTAATCATTCAGTGTCTAGTCCAGAGAGGTCGATCAGGGCAGTGGTGGCCCATGCCCTTTAATTCCAGCACTCGAGAGGCAAAAGCAATTGGATGTCTGTTAGTTCTAGGCCAGTCTGGTCTACACAAGAGCTAGTTACAGGACAGCAAGAGCTGTTATGCAGAGAAACCCTGTCTTGAAAAACCGAAGGGGGAGGGGGTATCCACCAATTACACGACTGCTGGGTTACTAAAAAGGGTCGCCCAGCTGCATGTGATGGTACAGTTGTAACCCCAGCACTTGGGAGGCTGGGAAAGCAAGACTGCACAGAATTTTAGTCTCGTCGGAGCTATGCTGTAAGCTGCTGCCTCAAAAGCACGCGTCGAGAGTGGTGGCACTCGGCTGTAACCCTAGCAGTAGGGAGGCAGTGGCAAGGGTGTTGCCGTAAGTTCGACAACAGGTAGGTCTACATAACAAGTTCGAGGACGACCAGAATTACATAATGAGAACCTGTCCACTCCCACCACAAAAGCCAAAATACAAATGTGGAGGCCTGATGGCACAGACTAGTAATCATTCTAGCCACTCAGGAAGCTGAGGTGAATTGCTAGCTACAGAGATCTGTCTCAACAAAAGGAAAAAATAAAAAGGCTCAGTGGTAAAGCCACTTGTCATCGAGCCTGATGACCTGAGTTTGATCCCTGGAACCTATGTGTTGGAAGGAGACAACCAACTCCTAAAGTTGTCCTATGACCTGCATAACCTCTATGTGTGTGTGTGTCTTTTCTGTAATACGTGTACACATATACACATACACAGGTAAATAAATAAATTGGGGGGCCTTTAAAAGGGGACCATGCTAGGAAAGTAGTTTATTAATAGGCTGTTTGCTTAGCACTCACTGGGCCCTGGGATCAATGTCCTGTGCTTTAAAAGACTGTTTTTATGAGTTGGGGAGAAAAACAAATCAGGAAAGTTGTAAATCGTGGTTGTTGCTGAGAGGAGAGATGGACAGGAAAGCAAGGGTAAGAGGAAGAGAGAACCATGCCATTTGAGTCAGGGTCCCAGGCAGGTTCAGCTTTGGTTGTCAGAGTCCAGCTGGATGGGAGCAGAGGGCTGAGGTTCTCATCGGAGAGAGTGAGAATGTTCATCGTATCCAGACAAGCACACTTAGGACTTTTGCAGGTATCCAAAAAAGAGTCGGAGCCGGGCAGTGGTGGCACATGCCTTTAATCTCAGCACTCAGGAGACAGAGGCAGGCGGATGTCTGCGTTCAAGGTCAGCCTGGTCTACAGAGTTAGTTCCAGGACAGCCAGAGCCGCTGTTACACAAAGAAACCATCTCAACGCCCCCCTCAAAAAAAATAAAATAAAATAAACAAAGAGTGGGGATGAGAAAAGTTATGCTTTTTGAGCTAGAACTCAGAAAAGTGGACAAGCTTAGCAGTGAAGTTCTGCAAATGCAACTTCCTAGTGCTTAAAAAATTTTTTTTTTTTTTAATATTTGAGACAGGGATTCTCTGTGTAGCTTTTGAGCCTGTCCTGAACTTGCTCTGTAGCCCAGGCTGGCCTCAAACTCACAGAGATCCACCTGCCTCTGCCTCCCGAGTGCTGGGATTAAAGGCGTGTGCTGCCCCATTGGGCCTCCACCTTGCTGAGTCAACATTAGCAATTCCCATTTCTCCGTGCCCAAACCTACTGTGCAGTCACGTTCAACCTAACAGCACTCCACACCCAACCTCTGCAACGGTCATAAGCAGGCAAGGCTTTCTTCCCAGCAGTGGGATGAGTACTGAGGAATGAATAGGAAGGTGGCCGTGAGATGCAAGCCTGATTGGGAGGGTTAACCTGAACACTCTGACACTTAAAGATTTTCTTGTTCCCATGGGTTTGCAGCTAACTGGTACTAAGAAGGGATGAGTGGGCCCCAAATTGGGGAGCACAGGCTCCAAGCCCAGGGCTCTATCCTTCCCAATTTGTTCCACTCATTCTAACCACAGGCTCTTTCTACCGTGGCTCTGTTCATAGCCCTACAAGGGTCTCCTTCATACTTCAGGAGTGTGTTCAGCAGCAAGTCACCCGAAATAAAACTGAATAAAACTGGCAACTGACATGACCCTGGACCCATGCCACTGCCTTTTTTTCTTCTTCTTCCTTCCTCTTCCTCTTCTTAAGATTATTTATAGAGTCTTTTTGTTTTGCATGTATCCCTGCAGGCCAGAAGAGGGCCATCATGTGGTTTGCTAGGAATTGAACTTAGGACCTCTGGAAGAACAATCAGTGCTCTTAACCTCTGAGCCATCTCTCCAGCCCTGTCGCTTCCTCCTTTTCAATAGCCATCTTTCCTTCTATCTCACTGGTTGGGACATTGACACAGCGCCCCCCCATGGGTTACTGGGGTACAGTCAACAAAAACCCATTTAACACAATTCAGTCAGCTCGAGTCCTAAACTCCAGTTGAGGTCTTCCTCTGGCTAGGTGTCAGTCTGGCTCTGGGAGTTCCCAGGAATAACATTTTAAGGTCTGCATATCCAAGTTGCCTCTGTGGGAATAGCTTTACTTGTTCTTGCTACTTCACTTTGACACCCCAAACTGGGACCTAGCCTCAGGCAAGTAGACAAGCCAAGCAAGTCAGAGGCTGATCCTATGTGATGGGGTGTGTGCGAGGGGGGTCCCCGGTCCCTAGGACACTCCCTCGTCCCCTCCTTCTGCCAGATGTGAAGGGACAAAGGCACAGTTCCATGAGGCCACCCTCAGCAGCCTATGAACAGCCTAACCTAAACTATAGAGACATGGACTCAGACCCAACTGAGATTCATGGTTCCTGTGCAAAAAAGTTTCAGCCCTAGCCAGTATGAGGCAAAGTTGGAGGTTTTACTAAAGATATTTTAAAATAAGCTTTAAACATGGGACAAGTGCTCAAAAGACTTAACCAAGCATGGACACGCGTTTTCCATGGAAGAATGGGGAAAAGTAGTGTGATATGGGACACTCGAGGAAGAGTCTCAATTGTTTTGGGATTAGCCATATATAATACCTTTTGGGTGGCTCTCAAGTTACGTTTCAAAGGGTTGCTAAGAAGCCTTTTTCCTTTCCTCTTTTGAAAAAGACTGGAGACTGGCTCCAGAGATGCCTGGCATGGAATGGTAATCTCATATGGTAAAACCAGAAGCTACTAGAATTGTACAGGTTCCGTACACATCCTTTCCCTGTAGATGGAGTTGCTGGAGAGTTCTGGAGCACTGTAGGTTTACAGCTGGGAAGGGAGACAAGCCTTGAAGCAACTGTTAACTGTACTGGCTTTCTTGCTTCTCCGTGGGGAAAGAGGCTTCAACCAGACTCCAGGGTGAGAGGCTCTGTTCCTTTCTCCGGTTCCCATAATTCTCAGTGTTGCTCTCTCCTGCCTCACAGGCCACCAAAGATCCTGAACCAAGATAAGCAGACTTTAGAATCTGTGAAAGGGCACAAGCGGGCAAGTGCCACCACACTGTCAGCAGAACTGCAGGACTACAAAGCTTTTGAGGGAAAAACCGAGAAAGGATGCTGGGGTGGGCAGCTTAGATGGCAGGGGTCTGGAAGGGGAGTAACCCTAAAAGGTCAGGAAGAGAGGGGTGCTGGTGGCACATGCCTTTAGTCCCAGCACTGGGGAGTCTGAGGCAGGTGGATTCTGTGACTTTGAGGCCAATCTGGTCTACAGAGTGAGTTCAAGGACAGTCAGGGCTACACAGAGAAACCCTGTCTTGAAAAGCAAAAAAAAAAAAAAAAAAAAAAACAAAAACAAAAACAAAAAAAAAGGTCAGAAGATGAGGGCTCTGCCAGCAAGGGTGTACCAAGCTCCAAAGAACTACGGTTCATGGTGAGTGGCAGGAGCCATCTGTCAGATGGCAAAGAAGGGCCTTTATAAAGGAGCCGAAAGGATGGAGTCCCAACCTGTTCCAGACAAGCGGCAGAAGCGCCCAGCGGCGACTGTGGCTGCTTGCTGGTTTCCTAGATGACAGTCGGAAGTCACTGGCCCATTCTGAGCTATTTTCTTCCGCCTCCTAAGCACTCCAAGCTGTGATTGGATGTGAGCTGACTCAACCTAGGGCCTTCGAGCGGCACAATGCCAATTCTCTGGTCTCTAGGCCGAAGTTGCAAGCCCTATACCCACGTCCACCTTGACGTCCACCCACAATAGAAATCTATTTTAACAAGGGTCTCGTTGTATTTGTAGACTAAGATGTCCCCAAACATCTGGGCTCAAGCGAACCTGATGCCTCGACCTCCAGAACAATACGCGTTTTAAAATAAATAGTTCACATCGATCGGAATCCGGGTTTGCGATGGGATTAAGGGAGCTCAGACGACGTCTCTCATGACGCCCAGGCTCTCTGCCTTTGCTGAGCCCACACACAGCAAGATCCATTGTAGCCGGCTCCCGCTACGCTCCGCATAAGCGCAAGAGTGGATGCAACCACCGAGAACCAAATGGCCACTACCCGCCTGGCTCAAAAATGGTTGCAAGCACCGCTTCCTGCTCCGCCGGGTGCGCATCCCAGGAAGTACCCGCTGGACCGCCGAATAGTCACCTCCACAAACGGAAATAGCCGAGCTTAACCGAAGAAGACCGAACCCCAAACTCCCAACGAGGAGTAACAAGGGGGCTGCAGGTCTTGCGCAGGCGCACAACGCAGCCGGGACAGGAAGAACCGAAGTGGGCAGGCGGCGGAAAGTGCCGAAGCGGCGGGGCGCCCGAGGCCGTTGCCGACCTCCGCATCGAAGCCGCGCCTGCCGCGGAAGCTGAGCCTCCACCGGTACCCTGCCGCCGCCAGCGCGGCCGCCACCTCCTCCTTCCACCTCACTGCAGCCTCCACGCAGAGGGAGCAAGTAGGCGGGAGAGCGGCGGACCCGGGAAGGCCGGCGTCCCCAGCCGCAGCGGGGCCTCACAAGACCTGAGCGGAAGAGGGGGAGGAGGGCGCGGGGGCCGAAGCAGGGGCGGGGCCGAGGTTAGCCGAGTCCTCCCGAGCGCCTCCGAACGCACCCGAGGCTCTAAGCCAGGCCAAGAGCCGGACTACGGGAGCCGAGGCGGGCCGTGTGGTGGGCGCGGAGCAGCGCGGCAGGCCGGGCGGGCGGCGGCGGCAGCGGAGGAGGCCGCGGCAGCGGGTCCGAGGAGCGGAAGCGGCGCAGGAGGCGGCGGGGGGCCGGGTGGCCGGGTCCCGGGCCCCGCGGCGGCTGCGGCGGCGGCGGCGGCAGGATGATCAAGCTGTTCTCGCTGAAGCAGCAGAAGAAGGAGGAGGAGTCGGCCGGCGGCACCAAGGGCAGCAGCAAGAAGGCGTCGGCGGCGCAGCTCCGGATCCAGAAGGGTAGGGGTCGGGACCCGGCGTTTGAGGTCAGGGACCGGGGTTCGAAAATGCAGCCACTGAGGGGGGGTATCGGGAGTCCAGGGTTCGAGGGTTGTGATGCGGGACGGGGGTGCGGTCACTAGGGAGGGTCAGAGATTGGGGCCGGGTATGGGGCGTTGGGATACTAAGGCCTGGAGCCTTAGGGACCTGGAATCTGTTAGGGGAGGGGGATAGTTTGAGAGTCAGACGGGAACTTTGCTTTGGGGTGACGGGCCGTGATGATAAGGTGAAGGTTGTGAATTGGAGATAAGTAGGAGACGGTTTAGTGTGTTATATTGGAGACTTGTAGCCCAGGACTCAGGGGTCGGGCAGAGCAGTTTCAGTTTGAGATGAAGGGGAAGGAGGAAAGCTAGGGACAGGAACTAAAAAAAAAAAAAAAAAAAAAAAAAAAAAAAAAGGCGAGTCAGGGTCAATTTAAGCTACCATGCTAGAAGTCTCGAGAGTCAGGTAAGAACCAGAGCGTGGAATAAATAACCCTGAGAAGAGGAAGGACAGTGGAAGCTGGATTGCTGATGAAAAGGGATCATTTAGTGTTTGAAGGGTCTTGGTCCTTGAATTAGGATGGACAGGTAGGCAGTCGTGAGTGGAGATCATGACTAGGGAGCCTCAAGTTCAGGATGCTCAGGGGCTCTAGAAAGCCAGTGTTGTTGTAGTAGAGGTTCTGGGGCACTGCATTGTGGGAACTTGTGGTGGGGAGTTAGAGTAATAAAGGTTCACCCTTTCCCAGGAGATGGGCTTACAATCACAACTGAAGATGCCTGTATGTGGGATACTATGTATCCAGAGGAGTCCATGTAGAGACTGGAAAGTGGGCAGGGTATGTAGTACATACTGAGAGATGTGAAGCACACCACACAGCTCTACAGGTCAGGAAGGAGAGCTTGAGAGCTCCTGCCCAGACGTGCTTCCTACACCTCTTTTTCTCTCCCTCTCTCTGTTGCCTAAATCTAGACATTAACGAGCTGAACCTGCCCAAGACTTGTGACATCAGCTTCTCAGACCCAGACGACCTCCTCAACTTCAAGCTGGTTATCTGTCCTGATGAGGTAAGAGTAAAATAAACACAGCAGGGTTCCCAAGAACAGATGGGGGGGGTAGTGTTAGCCCCATAGAGAATAGGGAACCCTAAGAGTAGGGTCTTAATTCCTTCTCCCCTTCCTCTCCCAGGGTTTCTACAAGAGTGGGAAGTTTGTATTCAGTTTTAAGGTGAGTCCCAGGTGGACAGGGGTGGATCAGCGGAGAAGCATCAGCAGCTGAGGCACAGCCAAAACACCGGCCCATCTCTTTTCTCTTTTTCTGGGGTAGGTGGGACAAGGTTATCCACATGACCCCCCCAAGGTGAAGTGTGAAACAATGGTTTATCATCCTAACATTGACCTCGAGGGCAACGTCTGCCTCAACATCCTCAGGTGATGGCACTGCCTTGTCCCCTTCCCCTCCCAAAGCCTGCCTACCTTGCATCCTCTGTCCCCCTCTTCCCTTTATGGTCTGTGATTCTCTTGTCTTTGCATTTCCACGTTGTCTTCCTAATAGCCCGGCCTTGGCTTTCTCCATGACCTGCCCTGTTCCATATCTTATAACCCCCTTCCTTACCACTCAATTTTCAGAGTTACGGGCCTCCTATGGGCCTAAGCTGTCTGGTACTAGCAGGGTCTGTTGCAGCCTCCCACTCACCAACCTGTGATAACCTTGATGTTCTCTGCCCCACAGAGAGGACTGGAAGCCAGTCCTTACGATAAACTCCATAATTTATGGCCTGCAGTATCTCTTCTTGGTGAGTAGGGATAGGCATTTGAGGCTGAGGGTTTGTTGGCCATCTACCTCTCTTGCCTGTTAACTTGCGCTTGTGCTGGCCACAGGAGCCCAACCCCGAGGACCCACTGAACAAGGAGGCCGCTGAAGTCCTGCAGAACAACCGGCGGCTGTTTGAACAAAACGTGCAGCGCTCCATGAGAGGTGGTTACATCGGGTCCACCTACTTCGAGCGCTGCCTGAAATAGGGTTAGCAGATACCCATCCCTGCCAGGGTTACCAGCCCAGGCATCCCCTGCAAATATTTATTGGGGGCCCGGGTAGGGTATGTGGGGTAGCCTTGGCCCCTGCCTTGGCCTTACCTCTCCTCCCTGTCACCTGTCCCTAGTTATTTTTTTTTTAACCACCACGTGATTATGGTCGGTGCTGCCTTTTCCCGACCTGCTCAGCAATGGGAAATGAATTGGCTTGTTTAGCGCCCCCCTCCCACCGGGTGCTGTCCAACACCCCACTCTTGACTGTGGGGTGAGCGGGCAATGAGCCTGGGTCGATGGGCCCGGGCAACCCACCCACCACCACTGGAGGTCCCACCAGGCTATTAAAGGGGAATGTTACTGCATGGCCTCTGCCTCTTCCTTGTATGGGGTGGGAGGGACAAGTGAGGTCCACCAGCATCTCTGGTGGAGATAAGTGTGTGGCCAGTGGCCTTGGGTTGAATGAGACCACTCACTGGGTTGAGAAGCAAGAATGGAAGAATCGGCTACTTTCCGTTCCTGGACTTTACACCAACACAAGGGAACCTACAGATCATCTCCAGACTCGCCCCTTTTTGCCATGTGTGGGCCTGACAATTTGACTCCTGCCAGGCCCTTGCTAAGATTCCATGAATGAACCGCCCAAAGAAGGGTGGAGTGTGGGCATTCCAGAATGAATAGGCCGAAGGTGCAGTCGTGCTGCTCTCCTGTTGGGGGCCGGAGAGGGTTACAAGGGTGGGACTGGTCTTCCGCAGAGGTGCGGGGCCTTCTGCGCATGCGTCGGGTGCTGGCCGTGCGCGTGCGTCCTCCCACTTCCCAGCATTCCGGGAGAGGGTGGGCCGTGTGACGTCATGTCGCTTCATCCGGAAACGGCGGCAGCAGCAGAAGCTACCGAACCGAGGGGCTGTCGTTGGTGGGGGCCCAAGGCCTCGGAGAGAAAGGGGCGTGACCCGGAAGCGGAAGCCCATCGCTCTCTCGGCTCCGGTGAGTGGCCCCTGCTGGGCCGCAGGTCCCGGTTGGGCGGCAGCGCAGGAGGGCTTCTGGGCTGGGGCATCGGGTGTCGCGCCGTCTGCCCGACCCTGCCCTCGGTACGCAGGCTCGTCCACACAGCCGAGAGAGACCTGCCCGCCGTGCCTGCCACTGCTGCCCCAGCGAGCCGGGCTCCCTCGGCCTCCTCCTCCCTATCCTCCCTTGCCTAGGGCCCCACAACCACCCTCTCCGTGCTCGAACACCTTGGCGTGCCCACTCACGTCTGGGTCCCCGCAGTTCTCCAGAACCACACCCTTAAGTCTACCCTACTGTCTGAAAGCAGGGCAGTGGCGGGTGGAGGGGCCACGCCTGCACCCCAGAAGTGGGTAACTTTAGCTCTTGTCACGTCTGTGACAATCCCTTTTGACTACTCATGCGAACCACTTACCGGCCTCTGTTTCTGCCTATTGCTCTCCTGGGCCTTGCACTCTGCAGCTAGGTCTGAGTCTGCCCCAGACCTGCTGGTGTACTCCAACCACCATGGACCTGTTGTTTGGGCGCCGGAAGACGCCTGAGGAACTACTTCGGCAAAACCAAAGGGCCCTGAACAGAGCCATGAGGGAGCTGGACAGGGAGCGGCAGAAGCTAGAAACCCAGGAAAAGAAAATCATTGCAGACATCAAAAAGATGGCAAAGCAAGGTCAGATGGTAAGTGCCAAGTGGTCGGGGCAGGCACACAAGGCAAGGTGCCATCTCAGCCACTGTTGTAAGGACAATGACGGACGTGCTTTGAAGAAAGTTGAGAAGGGTGAACAGAAGTTCCCTAGTTTGGGGTGTCTGCGAGGACTCCTTAACAGGAATTGGATGAGCTAACCTGCAGAGAAGCCAGCCAAGGAGTGCATCAAGCAGAGAACATGAGAGCTGAGTGGCTGTGAGCCAGGATGAAGGATGGGAGGTGGGCAGGCATAAATGATCAGAGGTACCACTTCCCAGAGCATGCCAGCAACATTTAAGTAGGGAGTGGGAGCTGGATGTTGCCTTGGATAAATTTGTGTGTGGTTCTAGGTAAAGTCCTAGGCATACATAGGCAGTGTCTTGTGAAGAGTTGGGTGTTTTCTTCAGTGCCAGGGATTAAGACTCCAGAATTTTGGGCATGTTAAAGCTCTACCAGCGTCATATCCCTGGCCCCAAACAGTCTAGTCTAGTCTAGGAGTCAAAACTGAGAAGAAAAAAATAGTTGTGTAAGTGTAAGAAGTGGCTGTGGACAGAGAAAGGAATAGGGATAAGGACCGAGGCGGGCATACTACTTTCCTGCACTTAAGGATTGCAGAGAAGCCTGAATAACCTGATACAATGGCTCACGCCTGTAGCCCCAGCATTAGGAAAGGAGACAGAATTGCCAGTAGGCAATTCCGCTACATAGATGGCTGGAGTGACAGCCCCAAGGGAAGGTGAGCATTTTTGAGGTAATCACTTGGGTTAATTCCCATTAGCCTTGTGGATTTCAGCAGGAATAACTTCACGGCTTTATCGTTTTTTCATATCCACTCTGCAGGATGCTGTTCGAATCATGGCAAAAGACCTGGTGCGTACACGGCGATATGTACGCAAGTTTGTGTTGATGCGGGCCAACATCCAGGCTGTGTCCCTCAAGATACAGACACTAAAATCCAACAACTCAATGGCACAAGCCATGAAGGGTGTTACTAAGGCCATGGGCACCATGAACAGACAGGTTTGTCCCTCTGAATCCACCTTCCCGTCCCCCATTGACGTTCAGGCAGCTCATTCACCCTCTCTCTCCCTGTACTTCCAGCTGAAATTACCCCAGATTCAGAAGATCATGATGGAGTTTGAACGGCAGGCAGAGATCATGGACATGAAAGAAGAAATGATGAATGATGCCATCGACGATGCCATGGGTGATGAGGAAGATGAAGAGGAGAGGTGTGGAAATAAGAAGGCAGGGAAGTTTTCTAGGTCCCTTAGCCATTCATAGCCCTCACAAGTTGTCCTTCCTTCCTAGCGATGCTGTTGTGTCCCAAGTCCTGGATGAGCTGGGACTGAGCCTCACAGATGAGCTATCAAGTGAGTGTTCCAAACCCATCCCCCCCCCCCCCCCCCCCGAAGCTCAGCCGCAGCCCCTGACCCTGTTCTCTTTGCAGACCTCCCTTCCACTGGCGGCTCACTCAGTGTGGCTGCTGGTGGGAAGAAAGCAGAGGCCACAGCCTCAGCCCTGGCTGATGCTGATGCAGACCTGGAAGAGAGGCTCAAGAACCTTCGAAGGGACTGAATAACTCTCCAAAGAATGGACTCCATGCCCAGGGTCTTCTCCCTGTCCCCTCTGAATAAAGAAATTCAGACATTATTTCCCAAGGCTGTGAGATTTTCCCCCATATAATACATTTCCCAAACTAGTGTAGTGGCAATGGGACCCAAATCCAGGTTGGAGTTTGTGAAAGTAAGCAAGGCTGACCCTGCTCTGAGAGCCAACCACGTACAAACAAATCATGGGTCAAAGACTGTCCTAAGCAAGAAGGAACAAATCCTTTCCAGGTGTTAATACAAACCTTTAATCCCAACAGATCAGTGTTCCAGGACAGCTGGTTTTATAGACTCCCAGTTAAGAAGCAGACCCTGTGGTTGTTGTTTTGGGTGGGGGGTGGGGGTGGTTGTCAGCATGCAACCCATTTTTTTTAGTGCAAGTTTATAGCTTCAGGTCCAGAATTTTTATCTGGTACACTTCAGACCTCAACTAAAATCTCACTAGGGAGTGTAGAAATCCTTCACCCTGTCAAAGAGATAAGGTCCCCAGCAGGGAGTTTATTGATATGGTGAACAATGCAGGCATAGCCTAAACCCTCAGGAACATAGTCCCCAAACAGCTGAGGCATGAGTGACTCGTTAAGTTTTTATTAAATCCACAGAAGTAAAAACCATTTTGTGAGGAGGGACTGAAGGACAGGGCCACCAAGAGCAGGAGTCAGGCCACCAGAGGAGGAGGGGGTATGGGGTGAAAGGACAAAAGACCAGAGCTTGACTGGGCTGACAAGAGCTCCAGCTTCAGGGCCCATCACCAGGGCCACCAGACAGCTCCTGAGAACTTAGGCTAGCACTCGGAAGGTTCAGCGGTGGAGGTTCTACCAGCACAGCAGAAAACTTGGTGTCGCCAAAGGCGTCATTCATGCGCGTCTCAAAGAAGCGCTGCAGGCCGATGATGGACTGCACATCCGCCTTGTCCTGGGCCAATTAAGAGTACAGTGGTGAGTAAGTCCCGCCTTTCCCTCCCCCTGTTGCCCCCCCTGCTTCATGCTGCAAGCCCACCTCAGTCAGTTTGTTGAACTGCTTGAACATGCGGCCCACATCTTGGGCAAACTCCTGAGGAGAACTATAAGGGGGCGACAGCTTCTCTTGGAGGCGAGCTCGTATCAGGGTCAGGTCTAGGGTACCACCAGGCTGCTCCTGCAGGAAGACAACACAGGCATAAGAGGAACACCCATGACCTCTCCCATAACCCAACCTCTCCTGTTCTGGGTGGAACTCACCATGGAGAACGTAGCATCAGTAGCCAGCTGGTGCAAGGGGCGACAGGGTTCATGGCAGAACAGGGCCAGAAGGACACGCTCACACTTCTAGGTAGTGTAAGAAATGTCAAAGTTATACCACGGAGGAGGGCTACAGCTACTGGGCCATCCAACCAACACCTATGCATTCAGCCCTCACCCTCTGGTTGACTGGTGAGAGCTTAGCTACCACACCAGTGCTGTCTGCTCCATCCAGGCTAAGGCTCCCATCTTCCTCCTTTAGGTCAGGGAGCACATGGCAGAGTGAGCAACTCCACTCCTCCCTATGGGGAAGAAAGACGAGATGTAAATGATGACAACTAGCCCTCCATGATCTATCCTCTGATGTGCCCAGCCTCACACATACCCTGGCACATCCTGAAGGGCAGGGAGGTGGCAATCCAGGTGAAAGCAAAACTCGCACTGGTTGCACATGACCAGGTCACCTGGCTTCTGGCAGACACGACAGATAGTGGCACTGTCATCCAGGATACCTGGTCCACCTACTGGGGCTGAGGTACCCTCAGGAGCCACCACTTCCAGGCCTGAGCTGGTACTGCCACTAGGTGAAGCCAGACGGGGTCCCTCAGCACCAGGGCCTTCAGCCAGAGCCATCAACACAGGCTTGGTCTCAGGACCCTCAGTGGCAGCAGGCGGGGCTCCAATAGCAGCTTCTGTCTCTTCTTCCTATTAAGACAGTCTGAGTGTTGTTATCCAAATCTGGGGTGACAGGTGTCCCTTTCTAATCACTGTTGTGTATTGTAAGACAGGCTCACCTTGACAATGGCCATGCCGGGCAAGGGTAGGGCACCAGGAGCTCCTGGAGGCACAGCCCCAGCCTGACCAGCAGCTGCAGCGGCAGCACCACGCTCAATAACAATCAGATTGTAGTCCTCAGTGGTACTGCCAGGAAAGACCTTGAAGACTGGTGGCTGGCTATCAGCAGTGAGATCCAGATCCAGGCGTTCAAGGCTCACGCGTGGCACCTTCCGCATGAGGCCACTTACCTCTCCCTCACCAGAGCGGGACCTGTAAGTATACCTTCTTATGAGATCCTACAAGTCCCTAATACACCAGTACTATACTATACCCACCTACTCCAATGGGTTCCACACTTACCGCTTCATGCCCGACACATGTGGCTCTGCACTTGAGTATGGATCATCTGCTCAGAAGACAAAAAGTTGGTAGAAAAGACAGATACCCGGTACTCACCAAGCCCTTCCAACTCCCCAGGCAAAACTACTTACCCGACCCAAAGCCATAGCCCTCCTGTACCTCCATGGGCTAGAGACAGAACAGGGAAATGTGCTCATCAGTGGGGCAAGTACTCCAACTCCATGGTACCCTATAGCCCTCAGCCCTTTCCTGATTTCTCTCCCCAGCTCACCTGGCTGCTGCCAGAGCCTTGCTTGCTTAAGGGCCCTGGCGCTCTTGGAGGAGCCATGGGCCCAGGACCTGTGGAGTTTGTACCAGGACGCTCAGCCACGATCTTACCTAAAGAATAAAAAGTCATCAATAGGTACAGTACTGCCTAAGATGCTCCCCAGGTCAAGCAAAAGCAAAGACTACACTACCTACCAAAAGCCTCAGCACTCTTGGTCCAGGCATTGAGATCCCATTGAAACTTCATCTCACCATGAGGCTCCACAGGATCCACAATCATTTTGAGAGCTCGATGCAGCTGGAAATAGATCTAATGGGGCAAAAAGGTAGCAAGTGAGCACACCTGGCAACTTACAGGGTCCCAAAGGTGGGTGCTAAAGGGGCACCTCGCTGAATGAAGCCCACCACTACACACCAACTTCTTAGACAGCAAGAGGGCTGTGTTGTTGTCACTTTCCAGAGCCCAAGAGGCAAATCGCAAAATGTGTTCCTGATGCTTCTGGATTTTGGTCATAGTCCAGTGTTGGCGCTCCAGGCGCTCCTGCTGGCCCTCCGTTACTTTCTGTAGGTCAAGGAAAACAAGGGTCAGCAAGAAAGCAAGGCAGTGAATTCTCCACCCTGGATGGTGTCATGCCAGGAGTCAAGTTTAAGGTTTACCTGGGCATCATTGACCAGAACCCGGCCCCGTTTATTCAGCTCCTTCATGATCTGTAGAATGGCCATCTTGACATCAACCTGCACACGCTTCTGCACATCAGATACTTGGCGGATACTAATGGACAAGACAAGTTAAGCCAGGAAACCTTGCCCTGGGACCCCAATAGCCCTGGCACCCGCACTTACGAGCTGCGAACCTCCTTGGTGTTTTTCTGCAGTGTGGCATGTTTGTCCCCCAGACGTTTCACCAGAGAAGCCAAGAGTTTACGTTGGTTCCTCACGGCATCTTCCAAGAACTGGTACCTAGAACCACAAAAAAAAAAAAAAAAGTGAACCTACATGCCCAACTTGGAAATGATGGCATCCACCTACCCACTGTGACTTTGATACTCACTGATGGTCCTTGTGAGCGTTGAGCTGGCAGTCCCGGCAAGTTAGAGTGTCACAGCTCTCACAAAAGAGCACAAGGGGTTCATGCTTGTGCACATTACAATAGACTGTGCGTTCACCATCTGGACTCTTAGCAGGCCCTGGAAAATAGGAATCATGCCCTTAATCATCTCCAACTCAAGCAGTAGACAAAAGCCTTGTGACCCCCATTTCCAGCTCATCCCACATCCTTGACCCACCTATGGAGAAGACCTAGATCAACAATGAAGCTTTCTGCTCCCAGATGATCACACTATCCATACATAATGTATAAGGACAGCTTCTGAAGAAGCTCCCTACTGTTTCCTGACTAACTTTCTGCCTGCTAAAAAACCATCCCCAAAACAAGGTCCTGATTGCTTGGAGAAATGACACCCAAACCCCAAAACACCAGTAAAAACATCAGTAAAAGCCTGTTATAAAGTATCAGCCCCCAGGAAATGGAAAGAAGATGATCACAAGTTCAAGGTAAGCTTGAGCTACATATAGTGAATCCAAAGCCAGACTTGTCTCTATAGTCAAGACTGATCATCTTGAAAAAAGGCTGGACATAATCACAGGACTCAGAAGACAAAGGCAGGCAGATCTGAGTTTGAGACTCAGCCAGGACTACATACTAAGCTATCTCCCCAAAAAGGTCTGATGGGGCAGAACTTTAATCCCAGCACTTGACCGGCAGAAGTAAACAAATCTCTCTTAAGTATGAAGGCCAGCCTGGTCTACATAGTGAGTTCAAGGATAGGAAGGAAGGGCTCTATAGACCTTTCCTCAAAATACAAAAACACTGGATGTAGCAACACACTCCTTAAATCCTAGCACAAGAGGCAAAGGTAAGTATTTGAGTTGAGGCCAGCCAGTTCTACAACGTTCCAGGACAGCCAGCCAAGGCTGCTGACAGAACAAAAACCTTGTCTTGAAAAAAAACCAAAAGATAAACAAACAAAGGGGTGTGGAGTAGAATCAAGCATATGGCAAGTGCCTCTTTTTTGTAGACAGGGTTTCTGTCTGGCCTTGGCTATCCTGGGACTTACTCTGTAGACCAAGCTACCCTTGAACTCAGAGATCCACCTGCCTCTGCAAATCTAAGATGTGCACCACCACCCCCAGGCTTAGTTCACTTTTGAAGCCATGGAAGGGTCATCAAGAGAGGAAGGCCAGCCTGGGCTACAGAAAGTAATAGACTGATTCAGTTCCCTTCTTCCCAGTGATAATCCAATCCAGGCTGGCCTTGGACTAACCAAGCCCAAACTATATACTAGATAGAACATAAGCCAGTCAAGGCCTTGGCTTCCTGAAGGTCAGTACCCACAGCTATACGCCGGCTCTGTCCTTAAGTATTATTAGATAAACAACCTGCAGATTCCTTCCTATGCCTCCCCCACTACCTTCCACTACCACCATCACTGTTTGTCCTCTGGGATGGGAAGTACAACTATCACATCAAAAAGCTGCTCCTAAGGAGTCTGCCTGGACCAAATCCCAAAAAAACCAAGATCTATTTCACACCCAAGCCACCATGCAACTTTAAAATCCGAGATGTCTGACCATGAGTTTTAAGGGAGAAGACACTTAATGCTTCTGAGGCTCACTGAAAGTCATTCCAGTGCTCAACTAAGAGCATTACCAACCTGTCCAGAAACCTAAAGCTTGGTGCCAGAGAACACCCAAATCCAAGTCATTTCCATCTTGCCCTCACTAGCTGAAGCGAAGGTGTCCATCACCAGGACCCATTCACACTCTCCCAATCGAAGATGATCTTAGTATTGACTGCAACAAACTTAAGAAACCCTGCACACACTGGCTGGCTGTAGCCTTTCCCTACTCACTTAGACCCCCCCCCCCCCCGATTACTGAACCCAGGAATTCTCTGAGTTCTGTGTCAGGTCCCTGGAAAACCACTCATCCAGCAAGCAGCCATTTTGGGCAGCTCCAACAGCCTCCAGTTTTTCACATACCCGTGGAGCGCACAGTGTGGTCCTTGGTGTACTTCACCCGTTGGTGGGCCTCCACACAGGTCTCACACAGTGGCTCAGAGCACTCCACACAATAGCTAGTGGCTGGGGCATTATCTTCACAGCTAGTACAGCACTGTGAAAGGAAGGAGGGTTAAAATAAGCAAGACCACCCAACGGATCCACCACTTACTGCCCAGAAAATGCAACCTAAAATTTATTATGCACTCCAAATCTGTACTGCCCTCCCAGAGACTGAGATATCCCGGAACCAGCTAAGGGAACTGATTGATAGGTTCAGGAGAAGTACACGGACCCCGTTCTCTCCGGCAGGACACACCTGGTTAGCATCCTGGGAATCAGAAGAAGTCTTGCTGCCACTATCGCGCATAAAGTAATTCTCCACGATGTCTTTGGAGTAGCATTGCTGCTTGCACACTGGACAATCCACCACTGCGGACACAAGAATGCGAATACTGGACGTTCACCTAACCTATGCCTCCCCCTCAAAGGCTGAACCAGACACCGTCCTCCCTTGGCGCTATTTCCCATCTCCTACCATACTCCGCGTTTTCACGGACACAGACCAGGCCACGCGCCCGTTCCCCCACTAAACCACCAGGCCTAACCCTACCCGGGGGGCCCCCATCCTCTCGCACAGGCGCAGAGCTGAGCACAGTCTGCGAGGAGGGGGAGGGGCACCTGGCCACCCAGCACTCACTAGCGCCGTCGCCCGCTGCGCTGCCATCCCCTGAATTATTCGCCGCGGCGGGTGCGGCGGGGCCGAGGCATGCACTACAGGCCGAATGCAGGCAGGGCAGCAGCCGAGGCTCCCGCTCAGGCCGCAGGCGCTCGCGACACACGCCGCAATGCTCCAGGAGCTCCTGCGCTTCGCCGCCGCCCCCCGCGGGCGACGACGCGGCCGCGGACGCGGAGGCCGTCGCGGCCGAAGAGGCGGCCGCGGGGCGCTTCTCGCCGCCAGCCGGGCCCTCGCCCGACGCTGGGCTGCCAGAGGCAGCCGAGGCCGCCGCGGCCGAGGCCGCCGCAGCCGCCGCCGAGGCCGCCATTCACACGCCGCCGGGGGGTGGGGGGGCCGCCCAGGGGAGGAGGGGCGCGGAGCCCGCTGCGCAGGCGCACGAGCGCTCGCCGCCAACGGCCGGGCAGCCTGTGCTGCCGCGAGGCCGAGCGCCGCCACGCGTCTCCTAGGCCGACGCCCGGCGCGCCCTGGGCGCAGGCGAAACGCGGCTAAGCCGCTGGCTACCGGCCTCCCTGTAGACAACGGCGCCACCCGCGCCGCCTCTTCCTCTGCTGCTGAGAGGCGCTCCGCAAGACTTGCTAAGGACCGCCCGACCGCGCGCCGCTCGCAGAAAGAGCCGCGGCCCGGAGGCGGGACAGAAATATCTGGCGCCGACGCCGCCGCGCACGCGCGTTGGGCACCGCAGCCCGGGGGCGGGGCGCGGGCAGATTACGCACGGGCCCGTGCCCTCCCTCCCACTCGCGGCCGCCCTTGCAGGGCCTGCGTGGCGAGGCCGCGGGTGCGGGATTCACCGGCGGAGTACGTGCGCGACGCCGCCCAGGCCCAGGCACCGTGCACCGCGGCCGACCCCCGTCTGCTCAAGCGGCGGGTAGCGCAGGGCTGCAGCCTGGGCCCCGCCTCCCCAGCAGGCGTGGCGACGTCTGCAGCCTCAACCTGGCCTATAGTCGCGGGGGAGGGGCGGGACAATGCGGGGTGGGCGGGGCCACGGCCCAGCAAAGAGATTGAGCCCAGGTGGAGGGGGCGCGGGGTCTTTAGCAGGAAGGAAGTTCCCGCCGGAACGCGGAGGCGGACTCAACCCAAACTTTTTTATTGTTAAACTCGGGAAGCAGAAAGTTGCCCAAGTCAACCCGCAGATCATAGAGAACTATCGAGAAGGCGTTGTGTGAAACTGCCCACTCCCTCGCTAGCCCCTTCTTATGTTAGCCATCTGCTGTCCTGATTTTGATGGGTTATTTTGGAGGTGGGCGAACCGAACGTTTAACGCAGAGGAATAAAAGTTGGATTTGGGTGGTGAATCTTATCTGGGGGGCAGAACAGGACCTGGAGAGAGTGGAATCAGGACCTGTCTGAGGGGAGGAGCAGGATCCAAGATGAGTCTGATCTAGAGAATAGCAAGATCGAGCGTGGCTAAGTCTCAGAAGCAGGATCAGTATGGAAAGGGCAGTCTGTCCATCCCCCTTCCCATTCCAGTCCCGTGCTGAGGGCGATCGCCTCTGCCGCTCTAGTGCCAGGAGGACCCTCGGACTCCACTCTAGGTCTGGACTGTTGGAAGCTGGCAGGTCCAGGGTTCTAAACAGCAGGAGGCTGCCACTTCGCACGGGAACCAGGTGTCCCCCACGTGGCAATGGAGAGGCGAGGAGTGAGTGTCCCGCCACTGTCTCGGGTGTGGCCTTTGTTCCCAATCAGTCTGGGGGCCCAGGGCTTTGTCCCCGCCCCAGCCTTTGTTCCTTCCTCTGCAGCTTCAGCGCTCACCCTTCGGCGAGCCACGCCCCCACCAGACCCAGCGGCTGGACTCTCACTTCCTACCTCTGAAAATGAGGGCATAATCTGGAGGCTGGAGAGGCAGGCACGGGGCGGGGGGGGGGGCGGACGGGACGGGACACTGTGGGCGTCCCGTAGGAATATTTGGCGAGTACTTCACAGCCCCACCCATATCTGGCCCCAGGATCGCCAGGGTAGGGGTCCTGTGAACCAAGTCTAACTAGGCCCCTGGAGCAGACATTAGGGTACCAGACACAAGATCAAAGTAGATAGATGATGATGGGGACCAGGGGTTTGAATGAAGTGCAGAATGCTTGCTTGCCTGTCCTGTGCAAAGCTCTAGGATGCATCCGCAGCACACCAGAACAAGGGCAAGGAATGGGGGGAGAGCGGTGATGGAGACCGAGGAAATGGCTCCGCGAACAGAGGCACTTGCCACCAACCCTGACCACATTAGTTTGTTTAATCACTGAGACCCACAAAGTGGAAGGAAAGAACCAACTCCCTCAGGTTGTCCTGGCTTCGTGTTCACTGTGCGTGTGTGCACTCACCACAAACAACAGCAACAACTGCAATTTAATTTTCTTTCCCTTTTTCAAGACAAGAGTTTCTCTGTGTAGCCCTGGCTGTCCTGGAATTCGCTCTGTATACCACCAGGTTGGTCTTGAATTCACAGAGATTCACTTGCCTCCTGAGACTGGGATTAAAGGCAAGCATTATGGTCCCCGTCCCCCTACCCCCCCCCCCCGCCCTGGTGCAATTAAAATTTTTGTTTTAATTTTTGGTTTTTCGAGACAGGGTTTCTCTGTGGGTTTGAACTATCTCTTGGTTTTTGTTTTTTCAAGACAGGGCTTCTCTATATAACAGCCCTAGCCGTCCTGGAACTAGCTCTGTAGCCGGAGCTGGCCTTGAACTCACAGAGATCCTCCTGCCTCTGCCTCCTGAGTGCTGGAATTAAAGGCGTGCGCTAATGCATTGGCAGGTGCCTGTGATCCCAGCACTGGACAGGCAGAGGCAGAACTGGATGAGTTAAGGACAGCCTGTGCTAAGTAGCGAAGTCAAGTAGGGATACAAAGTCTGCTACAACAACCAAAACAAATACATTGTTAATTTAGTGAGTTCCGGTCAGCCCGGTCTACAGAATGAGTCCCTGCCTTAAACAAAAGGATTAAGAGCATTTGCAACTCTTGCTGAGCATCAGAGGTTCAATTTCCAGCACCCCCCTGGTAGCCCACAACCACCAGTAACTCCATTTGCAAGGGCTCTAACGTCCTCTTATCACTTCCTCCAGCGCCAGGTACAAATGTGGAGCAAACACTCTTGCACATAAAATTATGATTTTTAAAAATGTTGCTGGCGCACACCTTTAGTCCCAGCACTGGGGGGCGAGTGGGGGAGGGGGGACCAAGGCAGGTGGATCCTTGTGAGTTTGAAGTCAGCCTGGACTAAAGAGCAAATCCCAGGACAGGCTCCAAAGCCACAGAGAAGCCCTGTCTCGAAAAACAAAAACAATTTAAAAAAAAAAATCCAAGTACATAAATAAACATAAATAAAACCAAAAATAGAAATACAAAAAGTGTCAATATATGTATTTAGGACACACTAGATAAACTCGGATAAAAATAACCTTCCTGTTTAAGAATACTGAAATCAGGGATGGAGAGATGACTCAGCAGTGAAAAGCACTGGCTGCTCTTCTAGGACTCAGGTTCAATTCCCAGCAACCACATGGTGGCTTACAACTGTCTGTAACGCCAGTTCCAGGGGATTTGGCACCTCACACTACAATACATGTAGGACAACATCAATGCACATAATAATAAATAAATCTTGAGGGGAAAAAAATGCAGAAAACAGCCAGGCATGGTGCCATACACCTTTAATCCCGGGAAGTAATTGGAAGCTAGCCTGCTCTACAGAGAGTGTTCCAGGACAGCCAGGGCTGCAGAGAAAACTTGTCTTAAAAAAAAAAAAAAAAAAAACAAGAACAAAACTGAGGGGCTGGAGAGATGGCTCAGTGGTTAAGAACACTGACTGCTCTTCCAGAGGTCCTGAGTTCAACTCCTGACAGCCACAGGGTGGCTCACAACCGTCTGTAATGAGATCATTTTCTGGTCTGTAGGCAGACATGGAAGCAGAATGTTGTTTACCTAATAAGTAAATCTTAAAAAAACAAAAAACTGAAATTACATGTGTAAAGTTCCTTTTTCCTAATCAATAAACACTTAGATGTTACAGAAACTACAATGCATGCATTTTAATGTACATGGGTATATATGGTGCTGAGAATTAAGCCCGGGACTTCCTGCAGGTGAGGCCAGCATCCCACCACTGGGCCATTCCCCTGATTTACTGGGGGCTTGTAGGCAAGAGCTGAAGCACTCACTGACTTACATCCCCAGCCTTTTTTATTTGTTTGTTTTGAGACAGTGCTTACTGTATTCCCCAATCCCCAAGCCAGTCTTAAACTCCCTGTGTGGCCTGTCAAGCCTTTATTTGAGTCCCCCTGCCTTAGCCTCCTGAGTAGCTGGGATTGCAGAGGAATGACAGCATGCCTAGCACTGAAACATCCCGTCCTACTCCACCACCACCAGACAGGGTCCCACTACACAGCCCTGAGCCCTGGCTGTCCTGAAACTCCCTATGCAGATCAGGCTGGCCTAGAACTCACAGAGATCAGCTTGCCTCTGCTTCCCGAGTTCTAAGATTAAGGGCACACAGCACTACCCTTGGCAGTCATCAGTTTAAACTTCATATTAATGATGGTTCTCCAGATACTCTTGCTCTTGCATTAGCTCGGGAGGGGGGGGGAGGGGAGAAGCCAGTAAATTAAGAGACACAGTGATGACAGAAGGAATCGTAGTCAATAGCCAAAGAATGATAGAACAAGAAGAAAATAGCCAAAGACTGACTGCCTGCGGAAATAGCCCAGAGGTACAGCAATATTTGCTAAGCGTGTTCAAGTCCCTGGGTTCAATCCCCAGTACAGCAAAAAGAAGGATGGAGAAATGCCAGGCATTGGGGTGCACACCTTTAATCCCAGCACTCAGGAGGCAGAGGGAGGCAGATCTCTGTGAATTGGAGGCCAGCCTGGTTTACAGGACAGGCTCCAAAGCTACAGAGAAGCCCTGTCTCGGAAAGCAAAAACAACAAAGGATGAAGAAGTGAGGGACTAAGGATATTTGTACTCAGCAGCTTGCTTACCAAGGATGCACAAAGCCTGTGGGCAGCCGGAGAGTTGGCTCAGTGGTTAAGAGCACTAACTGCTCTTCCAGAGCACCAGGGCTCAGTTCCCAGCACCCACATGGCAGTTAACAACAATCTGTAATTCCAGTTTCAGGGGACCCTGATAGATATCCTTGGTAAAACACCAATGTGCATACAATAAAAATAAATAGCAACAACAAAGGAAAAAAAAATAAAGAAATTGGGGTGGGGACTCATGCCTGTAATCCCATACTCCCAAAGTAGAGGGAAGAGATCAGAAGTTCAAGGTCAGCCTAGGTTTGATAATGGTGGATGCTTGAACAGAGAGACAGGACACCAAAGCCTTCAGCAGCATTACCCATACCAGCAACTACTCCTCGGATTCAGGGTTAGAACATGTGAGCATAGATAGGCATTGGTTTGTGCCATGTCGCCTTTTCTTTGTTCCAGAAAAGCCCTTCCTACGGTGAAACCTTGTTTTAATTTTTTGTTGTTTTGTTTTTGTGTGTTTTTTTTTTTTTTTTTTTTTTTTTTTTTTTTGAGACAGGGTTTTCTGTGTAACAGCCCTGGCTGTCCTGAAACTTACTTTGTAGAGCAGGCTGGTCTCGAAATCAGAGATCCGCCTGCCTCTTTGTTTTAATTTTTTAAAATATATTTTATTTTTATGTGCATTGGGTGAGGGTTTCTGGAACTGGGATTACTGTGGACCACCGTGTGGATGCTGGGAACTGAACCTAGGTCCTCTGGAAGAGCAGCCAGTGTTCTTTGCCACTGGGTCATCTCTCCAGACCCTTAATTTTTTTTAAGGAGTGTAGGGTGGGGAATCTTCCGCACTTTCTTTAGACAGAAGTGGGTAACAGACCCACCTCAAAATTCAAACATGGTGGATGGAAAGGAGAAAAGCTACAGTGGCTGTAAAAGCCACTGCCTTAAGTCAACTTTGCCTTCTTCCTGAATGTTGGGATTAAAAGTATGCACTTTCTTAGACACCCAGGACCACCTCCCTACCTAGGAACAGAACCAGCCACCCAAGCTGTCCCACATCAGTCACTAATTTTAAAAATGCCCCATTGGTTGAGTGTGGCAGTACACACCTTTAATTCCAACACTCACCAAGCAGAGGCCAGCCCGGTCTACATAGCAAGTTCCAGGACAGCCAGAACAACATTGTAAAGAGACCTCGTCTCAAAAATAAAACAAGGCTTTCCTACATCCAGTCTGGTGGGGACAGTTTCTCAACTGAGGTTCCCTCTTCCCAAATGACCCTAGCCTATGGAAAGCTGGCGTGAAAATTAGCCAGCACAACACTCAGTTCACCAGCTGATGCAGTGAATCCATGATTCCTATCCACACATTAAATTCAGAAACTAGAGAGAAGGCTAGATTTAGAGTAGAGTGCCTGACTAGCCTGTGGAGGCCCAGGGTTCTAGGCCCACTGTTAGAAGAGCTGGATATAGAAACACACACCTGTAATGCCAACACTCAGGAGACTGAGGCAGAAGAACCTTGAGTTCGAGGTTAGTGTGGGCTACACATTAAGTTCCAGACAGCACTGAGCTACAAGAGAGGAATTATGTCAAAAGAAGAGACTGGGGGGGGGGGGAGGCATGGCATTGAGACAAGAGGATCAGCAGCTCAAGCTGGTCTTCAAATGGGGGCCAATGTTACAGTGTAAGCTCCACCCAAGCCCCTCCCCATCTCCCTCCAAACCCTGCTGCGTCTCAGAAAGCCCGCCAAATGATGATCCCTCCCCAAGAGATGTTGAAGACCACTCCCACAGGGTATTTAAACTGTCCCCCAGAGAACAGATTTATGGTTCTTCCCTGCTCCCTTTCCTCTTTCCTCTCTGGGGCGGGAGGGGCTGGAAAGCCATCTGGGAGCCCTGTATCCATTAAACGTGGGCTTTTCCTATTTAGGTTTGATTTGATCTGATTTGCATTGCTGCATCGGCTTCGAGGAGAGGATTATTGGAGTGCACAAACTTTTCAGCCAACCTGGATCCTATCTAAAAACAAACAAATAAACAAAAACCCAAAGCATCACACATCTGTAATGTTAGCACTTGGGGCCGTGGGGGTCGAGATAGGAGGGTCACTCCCAAGTTAAAGTCAGCCTGAGCTACAGAGTTCAGTCTGCTTCAGTCCCAGCTAGAATGAGGTAATGTGGGGTGGGAGCCGGTAGTGGGGTGGTGGAGTTAGGAAGGAAGGGAGGGAGGGAGGGAGAGAGGGAGGGAGGGAGGGAGGGAGGGGAAGGAAAGGAGAGAGAGAGGAAGGAAGGGGGAGAGAGAGGAAGGAAGGGAGGGAGGGAGGAAGGAAGGAAGGAAGGAAGGGAGGGAGGGAGGGAGGAAGGAAGGAAGGAAGGATAAAAATAAGTGAGCCAGGTCGCCACATGATGCTTGCTTGCTACCTTACAGTTAAACACGCTCAGAGGATTTTGGCATCAATCTTGCCTTCCCTGAGGGAACAGAATCTCAGGGACACATGGCACTGCAGCTTGCTTACAGAACACTGCCTGATCATTAGAAGCTAAAACGTGAAAAGCAGCACCTTTTAACTTGCAATGAAATCCCTGAGCAACACGGGATTGCCTGCTTATATTTGCTCAAGGAGGTGCCTAGGGGTGTGTGGTGTCAGTGCCTGGGGACACCTGACAGTGTAGGGGACTCAAGCTGGCAGCTGCCTACATTAGGGCACACACCGGACGCTGGACATAGTGGGTTTTAGCCAATGTCATGTGAGGGATTGTAAGGCAACAACATTTAGCCTGGAGCTCAGCCTCTCTCTCTCTCTCTCTCTCTCAAGTTTACATTTGTGTGTGTGAGAGAGGGAGAGAGAGAGATCAGGCTTGGCAACAAGTGCCTTTACCCACTGAGCCATCTCAGCCTGTTTCTCTATTTCTTTTGAGGTAGGGTTTCATATATCCTAGGCTGGTCTGGAACTTATTTAGCTGAGGATGACTTTCAGTTTCTGATCCTTCTGTTTCCACCTTCTGTCTTTTCTGGTGATGAGTGCTGGGGTGGGGGGTTGTTGGGGATGGTGTTTTGTTTTTTCTAGATGGTTTATCTGCATAGTCCTGGCATTTACTTTGCATTTCAAGCTCACCTCCAACTCAGAAATCCACCTGGCCCTGCCTCGAAAGTGCTTGACTGTGGTGATTACCGAAATGTAGTGAATATGAATTCATTAAAAAAACAAAAAAACACTGAATGTTTGTCAGGAACAGTGGCACACACCTTGAATCCCAAAGGCAGGCAGATCTCTGAATTCAAGACCAGCCTGGTCTAAGTAGTAAGTTACGGGACAGTTAGAACTTCATAGAACAGAGTGAGCAAGACAAGGCAAGGGCATGGTGCCATGTGTCTGTAATCTCAGCATGTGGGACGAGGAGGACCAGGAGTTCGAGGCTAACCAGAGGGAGGTCAGCCTGGACTATGCAAACTCCTGTTTCAAGGGGTTAGAGAGACGGCTCAGGGTTCACTGACTGCTCTTCCAGGGGACCAGGGTTCAATTCCCGACACCCACATATGAGTTCGTAACTTTCAGTAGTTCCAGTTTGTCAGAGCACTTACCAGCGTTTCACTCAGGAGGAATGATGACAAACTCAGCAAGATGGTCTTGAAGGTATATTTTACTTCACACAACATCAGAGCAATACACACAAGCAGAAGCAAAGTCCTAGGGACCATAGGCACTAGGCTCACACCCGGGCTACCTGTCCGGAGGGGGTGGGGGTGGGGTGGGGAGGTGTTACAGCTTGAGCGAGACATCACAAGATTACTCTGGATTCCAGCAGGAGGTCCAACAGGCCTCTGGTCTTCGATGTCTGGGACCAGATCCGGCAGGTGGCTCTCAGCTTAGTGGACTGGCTTCTCTGTCCGAGGAGAGTTCCAGGACTGTCCTTCACACAGTCATGGTGGGTTCTGCCTCTCAATCCTGAACTGGTCCTTTAATACCTTGCTTATCACACTCTGCCACACATGCACACTCTCATTAATTTTTATCTCTAGTAGTTGGGCCTATGTTCACTTTCCTGATCTCCTTCTGCCTGTCTGCTTACATGCTCCTTACACAGTTCCAGGGGGCCTGAAACCCGACACTCGTGGCAAAACAACCCCATACATAAAAACATAAATAAATAAATAAAATCCTGTTGCAAAATAGCAGAACAAACTTGATATGGTAAAGCAAGCGCATCTTTAATCCTAACACTGGGAAAGCAGAGGCAGGCAGACCTCTGAAGTTTGAAGTCAGCCTGTGTACCTGAGTCCTTATCTTAAAAAAAAAAAAAAAAAAAAAAAAAGCCAGCTGTCAAAGGCACCTGCTGCTAAACTCCATGACCTGAATTGAGTCCAAGAATCCACACATAGTAGAGAGAGAACTAACTCCCTAAAAATGGCCTCTGACATCAACATGCGCTCTGTGACATGTGTGGCCCACCACACACAAACAAATAAATGTGGTTAAAAAAAAATCAGTATGTACATATGTGTGCACACATACATGCTGTGTATATATATATTTGCTATGTGTATTTCTGTGTACCACCTGCATGCTGAATGTCCAAGGAGGCCATTTCTCCAGCCCTGGTAAGACGTATTTTTAAATATATTCAAGACTAGACCTGGTAGTGGAGACTCCCGCCACCTTTAATCCCATCTCTTGGGATGCAAAGGTAGCTGGATCTCTGAGTTTGAAGCCACCATGGTCTACAGAAAAATTCCTTGGACAGCCAGGGCTATGTTTTGAAAAACACTAAATAAATAGAAATCCAATACTAGGGATGTGGCTCGGTTAGTAATAGAATGAATGATTGTCAAGCCTTGGGTTCAACATCCAGCATCACATAGACTAGTTTCTTAGTTTCTGGACAGGTGGCTCAGTGGCTAAGAATAGGCTACTAGCTGGGCCGTGGCACAGGCACTTGGGAGGCAGTGGCAGGCAGATCTCTGTGAGTGCCAGGACAGGCTCCAAAGCTATGCAGAGAAACCCCTCCCCCGGAAAAAAAAATACTGGCTACTCTTCCAGAGGGCCAGTGTTCAGTGCCCAGCACCTACATTGTGGCTTCCCATAACTGTAACTGCAGTTGCAGAGAATCCCAATCCCCTTTCTGGCCTCCACAGGCACCACCAAGCATGCTTGTGATGCACAGACGTGCATGCTGGCAAATACTTCACTGATGTGAAGATTTTTTAATTAAAAAGGAATTTTCAAGTTTGGGGATTTCAGGAGCCCAAGGGAAGGTGACAGGGACCTTCGAGGGTTGGTACCAAGACGTTATATTGTTTGGCTCCACAGATAGGTACCGGCCACAATCGTTACTACAAAGTGACTTCAGTAAAAATCAGTGTGGAGACAGAGACTCACAGGACGCTGTCAAAGATTTAAAGCCGCAAGGGGTAAGGTCACATTCCTTGTTAAGCTTATGGATGACTGATCGGAGCCTGTTAAGGAGGAGAAACTTGCAAGGCTAACCCTTGCAGGGAGGAAAGCCAACCTTTGGATGAGAGGTGCAAAAGCTAGCCCAGTACCTACTGTAGATGAGGCTAGCATAACTCCACCCCCCCCCCCCCCAGATCCAGAAGTCGAAGTAGAAGCCTTTCGAGGTAATTAAGGAGGGGCCCTTACCCAGGGCTATCGGAATGTTTTTACCTATGAAAGCCCCTCCTGTAAACCTTTTCCCTCAGGCACACATTCCTCAGCTCCACCCCATTCCCCTGGTCTTTAGTCTCTGTCTAGGTGCTATTATTTTTCCGGAAAGCTGTAGCGGCAAGGGGCCTGAACTATCTCTTGCTTCTGCTACTTCCGAAGTCATCTTTGGATCTCCTCTGCTACCTACCTTAAACTGCAGTCTCAGAGGCTTTGGGGGTGGGGATGGAATTCAAGACAGGGCTTCTCTGTGTAGCTTTGGAACCTGTCCCGGCACTCACTCTGTAGACCAGGCTGGCCTCGGACTACATAGATCGCCTGCCTCTGCTGGGATTAAAGCTGTACACCATCATCGCCCGGCCATCTGAGGCTCTTTCTGAGGGTGTAAACTGTCCTCCCAACTCAGAAGCTCCCATTTCTGTTCCATTCTAAATTGTCCCTACTAGTTTGTGTTTCCTTATCTTGCCTGAGTTTCTCCAAGTATCCATCCTGTCTTGTGCCCTGAAGCAATTTCCATGGGGTAACTTTAGTGTTTGTACCTGGATGGAATGGAAACAAAAAGAACAATTTGGTTGTCTGGATCCTAGGTATGGTCTAGTTCCCCTAAGGTGGGGCTCTATTTGTGGACACAGGACCTGAGTTTTGGACTTTGCCCCTGGATAGTTGCTGTCACAGTGGAAGTCTGTAGATGAGAACCTGGCTTGATAGTCAAAGAAAGTTAAGATGCTAACTAGCAGTACTACTCCACTAAAGGGGTCCTGGAATGTGTCTTGGGGAGAACCTTTCTCTCTGACCTATGTGACTGCTTCGCCCAAAGGAGGAGTTACCTGTATGCCTCCATCCCTTTTATTTCTTTTTCTTTCCCCCTTTTTTTTTGTTTTTGTTTTTGTTTTTCAAGACCAGGCTGGCCTCTGGCCTCACTCACAGAGATCTGCCTGCCTCTACCTCCTGAGGACTGGTATTAAAGGTGTGTGCCACCAACGCCTTGCTACAATTTTTTTTTTTTTTTAGTCAGACTGCATGCCCTGCAAATATTTTTTTAAATTCTAAACCCTAGAGGAGGGGAAGAGGAAGACAACATGGGAAGTAGCTTCAAGATCACAGTGACCAGATCTTCAAAAATATTAATAAGAAATAAAAGAGATGAGCCAGGCATTGGTGGCTCACACCTTGCCTTTAATACCAGCACTGGAGAGGCAGAGGCAAGTGGATTTCTGTGAGTTCCAGACCAGCCTGGTCTAACAGAGGGAGTTCCAGGACAGGCTCCAAAGCAATACAGAGAAACCCTGTCTCCAAAAGAGAGAGAGAGAGAAGAAAAAGAAAAAAATTGTGTTTAGGGCCAGAGAGATGGCTCAGCCTAGTCGCCCGGCCTAAGCTCACCATCTCCACCCGTTCTCGTCCTCACCCTAGGGTGACATAGTGAAGACAGAACTAGCCCTAGCAAGCTGTCCTGCAGACTTGTGCATACATGCACATATATGCACACACAGAGGCTACAAATATAATAAAAAATTGTTTTCAAATATATGCATTTATTCTTTTGTTAACTTTATTTTTATGTGCATTGGTATTTTGCCTACATGTATGTCTATGTGAGGGTGTCGGGTCCCCTAGAACTGGAGCTGTGAGCTGCCATGTGAGTGCTGGGAACTGACCCCAGGTCTTCTGTTAAGAGCAGTCAGTAGGCTCAAACTCTGAGCCAACAGTTCCATTGTTGTTTTGTTTGTTTTTCTTTTTGTTTTTTTGTGAAACAGGATTTCTCTGTGTGGTCCTGGCTGTCCTGGAACTCCCTTGGTGGACCAGGCTGGTCTGAAACTTACAGAGAACTGCCTGCCTCTGCCTCCTGAGTGCTAGGATCAAAGATGTGGGACATCACTGCCCACCCAATACATTTATTTTTTTCAAAATGGCTCCACAACCACTGTGATAAAGTCTTTCAAAGAACCCTAACAAATGTTTTCTCGAGGCTATGTCTAGCTAGGTCCTCTTCCTAAACCCACCCTACACTTCCGGTCTAGGTCCTTTAACTCAACCCTGTCTGGGTTCAGGTGTCTTCCCTCAGAGCTGGACCTTCGTGCTGGGGTTGCTTTTGTTTGTTTTGAGTTTCCTCATTTTTGGGTTTTTGTTTGTTTGTTTGTTTGTTTTTACTTAATTTTTAAAGTAGGGTCTCACTATGTAGTCCTTGCTGGCCTGGAACTTGCTATGTAGAACAGGCTGACCTCCAATTCACAGTGATCTGGCTGCCTCTCCTGTTTTCACTCACACACAGCTAGAGAGTCAAACTTAGCCCCATCTCCAGCCCACAGATGTTACTAGCTTTTAATGCTATTGTAACAAGTGACCAGAAGCAAAGTAACCAAAAGTAACATCTTTGCTGCTCATGGCAGCTGCTCACCGCAGGCAAGCTCTATGTCCACAAGCCACAACCTTTTGAGGTGCCAGTCAGGTGGGATGGGTTTTTTTTTCCCCTTTTCTGAGACAGGTTTCTCTATGCAACAGTCCTGGCTGTTGTGGAATTCACTCTGTAGACCAGGCTGGCCACGAACTCACAGAGAGCCTCCCGCTTCTGCTTCACGAGTGCTGGGATTAAAGGTGCGCGCCACCATTGTCAGGTGGGAATCTTAAGTGAAGGCTCTGAAGAAGTCTACTTAAAGAGTTCATTCAGGTTATGGGCAGATCTAGCTCCATGAAGCTGTGTGCCTGAGGTTCCTGTTTTCCTGCATGTTGATGTCTAGGATGCTTTTTCTGTCCCTGCCCTCTCATTCTGTCACAAAACCTATCCCTTTCTGAGTTTCTGGAATACTCTCCTACTATAAGCACTTCCACCTATAAGAACCTTTTTTCATTATTTTGGAACTACCCAAATAATCCAGGATCATCTATTTAAAAAATTATTTATTTCATGGTGTATCGATGTTTTGCCTGCATGTATGTCTGCATACCACACAAATGCCAGAAAAGAACATCAAATGGTGGATAGTTGTGAGCCATCAATTGGCACTAGGACTTGAACGCGGGTCCTCTGTGTTAGGTTTCAAATCTAAGACTGAGGACTGAGGTGCTTATTTAACATATAAAATGTAGGGCCAGAGGAAATGCTGAAGGAAGACCCCAGACTCAAAAAAAAAAAAAAAAAAAAAAAGCACGTAAAAGCGCTTATTATACCACATGCATGTGGGGTCATTCACCTGTACAAAATGGAGATGAACCCCAAGAGGAATGTTTTAAAGGGCCCAGACCCTCATCCAGCCTCCTGCTTTGGCGGCCATGATAGGCTGCAGAAAAGACCCAGCAAGACTTAGGCCCCTGACTCAGCAACATGTGCTGAGCCCCCAACCTTGTCTGACCTTGCCCTAATCACTAGGAAGACCTCCATGTGGCAAGGAACCAATCAGAAGTTAGCTGGTGGGCTCTGGATGTGCTTTACTAATCAAGTGGAATGCTGGGAGTAGTAACTGCCCTGGGAAGTTCTCAAGGCATAGTAACCTTTCTGGAGTTGCAGCTGACCAAAGAACTCAGGACCAGTTGCCCAAGCCAGGAGGTGCATTAAACCTGAGACAGTTGCTATGCATCTAGCTGATTTTCCCCTCAGACACTCCCCCTGCTGTCCCAAAATCAATATATGCCCTACAGCTGCTGCTGCTGCTGCTCCAGGTCTGCCTGCTTCACCTGCTGTGTGGGACTGACACCAAGTTAACTGTCAGTTAAATTGTAAATTGAAAAGACTCTTTGTTTTTGCCTCGGATCTGGTCTCTTGATGGTTTGGGAGTTTCAGAGCCTGGGCACAACTGTATGGTCTCCTTTTAAGTATAGTTAAGGGAAGGTTTAGGATCAATTAGGATCAATTAGTTTTTCTTTTTTCTTTCTTTTTTTCTTTCTTTTTTTTTTTTTTTTTTTTTTTTTTTTTTTTTTTGAGACAGGGTTTCTCTGTGTAGCTTTGGAACTTGCTCTGTAGACCAGGCTGGCCTCTAACTCACAGAGATCCACCTGCCTCTGCCTCCTGAGTGCTGGGATGAAAGGCATGCTCCGTCAACACCCAGCTCTCCCTCCCCTTTCTAATAAAACTTCTCACTTAAGCCTTAAGCTCTGTCTCCCTGGTGGGTTTGTCCTTCCACCTTGGTCAACCTGGCCATGGTCCCCCACATCACCTCCCAACAGCCAAGACTGTTAGAACTGTTTCACAGAGAAACCTTGCCTGGAAAAAAAAATCAAACAAACAAACAAAAAGAGTATTTGATGAATAACTTCAATCACATCTGCGAAGACTTTTCCAGTAGAGTACCTACTGACAATATGATTACAGGTTTGGGATTTGAGCCACCAAATCTGTGAATCTGTGTGTGTGTGTGTGTGTATGTGTGGTTTAAAGACAAGGGTCCTTACTATTACCTTACTATTAGTTTCTGCTGCAGCAACAGCCTGCCTGCATCTACTACCACCAAAGCAGTTAAGTTAGGTCATCATCTGTCCACAGGCACCTTTCCACCAACAGCTATACAACATGTGCACCCCTTAAAAGTGCCCGTCAGCCACATCTCACTCTCTTTTTTGTCTCTTGCTTGTCTCTCTCCTCTGTCCTTCCTCTTTTTGCTTGCCTGTCTGTCTGTCTGTCTGCCCCCACACCAATGTTGCTTTTCACTCTTCCCCTCCCCCTCCCCTAATAAACCTCTTCCACTGACTCTGTTAGCGGCATGTTTGCTTAGTGGCACACCTTGGCAGGGCCTGCTGACAGGTACCCAGGTACCCACTTCACTTTTTTTTTTTTTAATCATTTAATCATTACACTTACTATGCAGCTCTACCTGACATGGTTCTCACTAGAAATACTGCTGCGTCAGTCAGCCTCCCTGAGTGACGGTGACTGACACAGCAGTGGTAAATGCCCATTAACGGAAAACTTGCAGTGGGGACCTAATGTTGCAAGCTGCTGAAAATATAAGAATTAATCCAGTTGGGCTGGTGGATCATTTGGCTAAGGGACAACCCCTCAGAAAAGTGGGATCACACCTTATCTGACACTAGAGAAATGGTGGGATAATTACACCTTTAATGGCATGCTGTACTTTCCCTTTCCCGAAGTCCCCACAACCACTATGCCTTTCCATTGCGTCTGCCCACCTTGCTGAGATGCAACTTTTGTTCCCTTTTTGGTCTTTTTCTTTCCAACACTGGCTAGGACTAAATATACATTCTCTGATACTTTGGGTTTCCTTATCTTTCCCTAAAACTCCTGTACCTGTCATGAGTCTGTCCACCATGTGGCTGGTTTCCATGCTGGTTTACAATCTGGACTCCTTGCCAAATTAGTTCATTGAGGCCTCATAAGCTTACAGGGTCAAGCTCCATGGTAGCCCAGGATAGTGCTACTGTACCTGTGTGCTACTGTACCAGGCTCTAAGATGGAGGAGACAAGTCACATGACAGAGGTGACGAAGCCCGAAGTTAGGGAAGGCCCAGGTGGCATACCAGTCAAGTAAGAAGGTGAGGGTATAGGGGCTGGAGAGATGGCTCAGAGGTAAAGGGATGCTCTTCCAAAAGTCCTGAGTTCAATTCCCAGCAACCACATAGTGGCTCACAGCCATCTAAAATGAGATCTGGTGCCCTCTGCTGGCCTGCAGGAGTAAATACATGTGAGGGTATACAGAGGGGTCCCTGAAGTTGGAGAGGAATGAGCAAAGAGAAGGCTGTCCAATATGAAGGAGGTGATTCAGTTGGGGGAAGGCAATGTCTCCTTCTTGGGCTTAGAATCTGAACATAGGTAAAGATGCCAGACCATTATGCTTGGTCATTTTGCGATCTGAACCCAGGGTTCCCTGCATGCTAAACCATTTCCTCAGCTCTTTTACTTAGGTTTTGATGAACAGATTCTCACAGCCAAGGTTGCCTTAAACTCCCAATCTTCAAGTTCCTCCCTCTCAAGTGACAGCATTACAGGCATCCATGGCTGTTTGTTTGTTTGTTTTTGAGACAGGGTTTTTCTGGGTAGCTTTCGACCCTGTTCTAGAACTCGTTCTGGTAGACCAGGCTGGCTCCTGAGTGCTTGGATTAAAGGCGTGTGCCACCACCACCCGGCAACATTTAGGTTACTTTTTAGCCAGCATCTTCTCTAACCCAGAATGGGCTCAAACTCTAATATATGGGGATGACTTTGAACTTCTGGCCCTCCTGCCTCAGTCCCAAATGCTTGGATTACAGGTGTGGACCACCACACACGATTTCTGTCAAGTTGAGGATCAGACACAGGGCTTCTAAAATGCTAGGCGCTCTAGCAACTGAGCTACATTCCCAGCACTCGATTTGGGTCCTATTAACCTGGCAATGCTTCACCAGACTTTTAAACACATAAGCAACACAGCTATCCAGCATCAGTCTGGGATGGAGATCAAAAACCCTGCCATCTCCCTCCTGAGGCACCAGCTCTGCTAGACTCCACAGTACTAGGTGCACGGAGACCCAGGGCTCTCTGCAACTCTCCAGTTCTACTCATTGGGACCTGGCTGGCCTTACACGGAGGCTGACTGGTTGCTCCCAAGAATGGAGAGCAAGGAAGGTCAACCCATCACTTGCTAGGGTTGGTTCCCCAGTGCCTCGGACAACATAGGGACCACTTCGGGGGACTTTTTGGATGACTGTTGTTCTCTCTGGCTAGGCAACTGATCCCTGCTGTTTGGTGTCTGCCTAGTTTCTACCCCGTGTCACCTCCTACACCCTATTCTGATCTCTGATCAAGATGGGGCATTGATTCCACAACCATTCATGTAAAAGAGTAGTGAATTCCTGGGGGTCTGGGTGAGGCGAGGTGAGAGCAGGGGATGAGGATGCTTCCCCGAGAAGGAGGGCCCATGTTCCACAAAGCGTCCTCATCTGGGATGGGAACGTGAGACGCTCGGATGTAGGAGAAAAACCAGCGGAGTAGGTCCAGGCCCTCAGCCTTCGGGTTCGAGCGCCCTCTCCTGTCTGGCAGAGAACGCCGAGGGCGTGGCCAGAGGATTGATTGACAGCTCACTCATACCAGCCCGGCGACGACGGAAGCGTGCTCAGGCCCACCGATCCCGGGCACCTCCGCATCCCCCAGCTTCTGCGATCTTGGATCTAACGAGGACCAGACCGGAAGTTGGGCCCAATGACTGCCTAGTCGTAATAGAAACACCGGAAACGTGTTCCCGACTATCGTTCCGGCCTGCGCCGCGGCCATCGGTTCCGTTTCGCGTCCCGGAAGTGCGGCCTTCAAGTTGACAAGCAGGAGACAGCCACTGCAGGCCCTGGTGCCTGGGGAGTCGGAGGTGGGGTCGAGCGGGCATCCCCCTGCCTCAGAGCCAGGAGGAAGGCCGGGGCGTGCCGGGGGAGGGACGCCCGCGTGAGGATCGGTGCACACGTTGCGAACGCGAGAGGGCGCTGCAGGATCGGGGCAGGGCGCGGGCAAGGGTGCGGAGGCGGGAAAGTGGGTGCACTCGCAGTGGGCCTGAAAGGGGCTCTGGCGCAGGGCGGGAGAGAGACAGTTTGCAGGAGCAAGGTGCACAGCGTAGGCGAGGACGAGGCGGCGAGGATGCAGCAGTAGACGTGAGAGTGTGCCTTTGTTCACCCAGGAGTCACCCAGGAAGGTCCTGCTGCATCTGGGGAGTCCGAGCCCTCCGGGAAGTAGGGAGGGGCTGGGTTTGAGGAGGAGCTGGGTTGGCATACGAGTTGAAAAGGAGGCCGCCGGCAGAGGCAGGTGCAAAGCCTTGGTTCGTTTGAAGAATTAATTCATTAACCAGATAAACTAGGTTGGCAGGCTCCCCCTGGCTGTCGCGTGAGGGAAAGGCCCGGAGGTGGGGGTGTGTAGGGGACCTTACAAGGTGACTTCCAGCAGTCCAGGCAAATGGTGACTGACTGGCACAATGCATAAAATAATCTGAGAGAAGGGGGGGAATCGGCCGCGACAAAGGGTAGGACGTCTTTGCGTTAAGGATACAGGAACGTTGAGTCTGAGATCTCCTGTATATGGACAGGATTTAATGGGGCCACACTCGGGAGCCAAGGGCGCAGAGAGGCAGGGTTAGGGTGTATCCTGTGTGTTGATCCTCTCCCCTTAGAGCAGAATTGAATCCAAGTGAAACATCCTTATTATTTGTTACATTAGGAAACAGACCCAGAGACCTGGAATTATCTACATGGTGGGTTACACCTGGCAGATCTCAGCTTCCTAGCTGTGTGTGTGTATGTGTGTGTGTGTGTGTGTGTGTGTGTGTGAGAGAGAGAGAGAGAGAGAGAGAGAGAGAGAGAGAGAGAGAGAGAGAGAATCTTCCCTTTCCCAAGGCCTGGTCACTGCTAGGATGATAGTCTCAGGTTCATAAGAAATATGGGGATTGCTCAACCACACTGGGTTTTGGCTTGCTGGCCATTCACGTCCCTTGTGCAGTTTGGCCTTAGTACCCCCCAGGGCTTACATGATAAAGAAGCAGGGCCTCAGGGCTTTGCTATATGTAATATTTATTTGCTTTCCTTGGGTATGAGGGACTCTGATGAGGTGCTCCTATCTGAGTCGCCAGGAGGGAGGTGCATCCCACCCTTCTGAAAACCTTCACACACACCCTAGTTTTGTTTTGTTTGGGGGTTCTTTTGTTTCCTCTGTAAACCTGGCTGGCCTTGAACTCACAGAGATTGACCTGCCTCTGCCTCCTGAGTGCTGGAATTACAGGCATGTGCCACCACAGCCCGGCTTCTTTTGTTTTAAACAAGGCTACCCTTCTAGAGGAGGAGGTCCGTTCTGTGATTTAATGATATTGAATTTGGGGGCTAGGTAAGGTCCCAGAAGGAGGCTAAGCCTGGATCTTCCTTGGTGCAGGAAACGGGTTATAGGCTGGTGTTTCAGGGGTGGCGGACACTGAATAGTACCTAGTTCAGGAGTGCTGGTGTGTTTTATGTGTTGGTTCAGGGACTGTGATGAGATGCCAACGATGCATGAGATGGGCCCTTGGGTTCTATGATAGGGACTAACGGGACCAGGACATCGGATGGCGGAGTCCTTAGCTGACCCCCATTGTCTCCTCATTTCGCAGATGGCAGCGACCGAGGCCGTGCACCACATCCACTTACAGAACTTCTCTCGCTCACTCCTGGAGACCCTCAACGGGCAGAGGCTAGGCGGTCACTTCTGCGACGTGACTGTGCGCATCCGTGAGGCTTCCCTGCGTGCGCACCGCTGCGTGCTGGCGGCGGGCTCGCCCTTCTTCCAGGATAAGCTGCTGCTTGGCCATTCAGAGATTCGTGTGCCGCCAGTGGTGCCTGCGCAGACGGTGCGCCAGCTGGTGGAGTTCCTGTACAGCGGCTCGCTGGTGGTGGCTCAGGGCGAAGCGCTGCAGGTGCTCACGGCAGCGTCGGTGCTTCGCATCCAAACCGTCATTGATGAGTGCACGCAAATCATCGCGCGTGCCCGTGTCCCCAGCACCCCGGCGCCTGCACCTCTGCCACCACCCGTGCCCCCTCCACTCGCCCCCGCGCAGCTGCGCCACCGTCTGCGCCACTTGCTGGCTGCCCGCCCCCCTGGTCACCCCAGTGCAGCACATAGCCGCAAGCAGCGCCAGCCTGCACGTCTGCAGCTGCCTGCACCCCCAGCACCCATCAAGGCCGAGGGGCCAGATGTGGAGCCAGTGCTGACTGCCGCTCCCGAAGAGAGAGGTGAAGAAGATGATGACGAGGAGACGGATGAAGAGACCGACGCTGAAGAAGGTGAAGGTGGCGGCGGCATGGGTGAAGGCCAGGCGCCCCCTGCCTTCCCTGACTGCGCTGGAGGCTTCCTTACCGCCACAGCTGACAGCGCACGTGAGGACCCGCCTGCATCCACCGGCATCAGCGATTATGGTGGTGCTGGGAGAGATTTCCTTCGGGGCACTGCGGTGACCGAGGATGTGTTCCAAGATAGTTATGTGTCAGCTTGGCATGAGGAAGGCAACGGGGGTCCAGAAGGTTGTCCAGTGGAAACCTCTGCTCCACCGGACTGCGCCCTGGCTGGGCCTCGCCCCGCTGGTGTAAAGACCCCCGGGCCCCCTGTGGCTCTCTTCCCCTTTCACCTGGGTGCCCCGGGTCCGCCAGCACCAACGCCTCCCACTCCATCAGGGCCAGCTCCTGCGCCCCCGCCTCCCTTCTACCCCTCACTCCAGCCGGATGCAGCCCCCAGCGCTCAGCTCGGGGAAACTCCTGCTGCCCCTGCTGCCCCTGCTGCCCCGGCCACAGCCATCTCAGGCACTCCTGTGCGCGCCCCCGGTGCCTCAGGTGCTGAGCAACCAGCTTATGAGTGTAGCCACTGCCGCAAGACTTTCAGTTCTCGGAAAAACTACACCAAGCACATGTTCATCCACTCCGGTGAGTGGAAGGGGAAAGGAAATCGCCTCTACTCACGCAGATTTCCGAGATCCTTAGTCATTGTTTCCTGGGTGGGATTGGGCACTTGAGAGGCTTTCTTTTGTGTTAACCTTAGAAGCCTGAAAATTTAGTTCCCCCGTGTAAAGCGGTGGATTGGAAGGTGGGAGCCTGCCCTTCCAAAGCTTCCCAAGGTCTTGGAAAGCTAGCTTCAGCCTGGGAATAAGGTTAAAGGAAGTGGTGGGAAGCAGAACAGCTTCTGGGGGGTGGGAACTGCAGGAAGAGGCTTGGGATAAAGGAACGTGGGTCTGAGTAGTGAAGGTTGGGTCCCAGGGTCTACCAGTGCCACACGAAGTGTGGGTTGGGAGAGAAGAAACCTTGAAGTCGGAAGAGATCTGAGCGTCTAGTCCAAATGGGCAATGGGTGTTGTTCCAGACAGGCAGGGTTCCTTTTTAAGGGTCCCAGGCAGATAGTGTCATAGTTGGATGCGGGTCTGGGAGAGGAGTTTTCCTTGAAAAGTAAAGGGGTCCTGAACTGACTGAGGAGGAGAGAATAGAGAAGTCTGTACCAAGGTCAGGTTCTAGGGGGAGCAAGCTGGACTAATGTGTGTGTGTGGCCTGCTTTGTCTGCAGGGGAGAAGCCACATCAGTGCGCAGTGTGTTGGCGATCGTTCTCGCTACGCGACTACCTGCTCAAGCATATGGTCACACATACTGGTGTGCGAGCGTTCCAGTGTGCTGTGTGTGCCAAGCGCTTCACGCAGAAGAGCTCACTCAATGTGCACATGCGCACACACCGGCCTGAGCGTGCTCCCTGCCCTGCCTGTGGCAAGGTTTTCTCACATCGTGCATTGTTGGAGCGCCACCTGGCAGCTCACCCTGCACCTTGATCGGGATCCCGCTGTGCACTGTGCGCAGGTGCAGTCAGAGTCTTGGACTGGGTTCACTCCACCAGAAGGCTCATGCTCCGGAATATGGACACTTTCCCTGACCCCACTCTCACGCCACCATTTTCCCTGTGGACTTGGGACCCAGAACCCAATTTCCTCCTATACATGCTTAGCATCTCTGGAAGGGACATGACCGGGTAGAGGATGGTCATGGACCCTGCCACCTCAGAGAACTAGACCATTTCCTGGTTGAGTTGGAACTGTGGGAACCTGATGCAGGATTTTCGCCCCACCCCCTGTCGGGGTATGATGTCTAGGGCTGTCCTCTGCCCCAGCGCTGGGCTAGAATTCTCTGACCTCATCCCCAGCCTGGAGCCACCCTTCTCTCATTGAGCACCTATGGAGGCTCAGCTAGACCTACCATGGGACTTTAGGATTCTGTTCTAATAAAGGACGTTGGGCCAGTGCATGGCTAGCTTTCTGGGCTATGAGATTGGGGCTTGGTCTTGGGTTGTACCTTTGCAGTCCCTGCAGTCCCTGCGATTTCCTGGACAGGTAGACACAATTTGGTTTTATAGTCTGGAATTTTATTTTGGGATTTAGGTGTGTGGGCTGCATTTATAACAGTCGTTCCGTTTTCTTTCATGTTTCCAGACAGGGTTTTTCTGTGTAACAGCTCTGGCTGTCCTGAGACTCACTCTGTAGACCAGGCAGGCTGGCCTCAAACTCATAGAGATTCGCTTGCCTCTGCCTCCCTGAGTGCTGGAATTAAAGGTGTCCGACACCACCGCCTAGCTCATCCAGTTTTCTTGTGTTAACCCTGTGGGGAGGGAAGCCCAGTCCCAGTGCCAATGCTGGCTCTTACATACACGATGCAGAAATCGAGTCCCCTTCCAACCAGACACTGATGGGAGATGTCATTCTGTAAATATGTTTCTCATACTGGTTAATGAATAAAGCACTGTTGGCCAATAGGAAAGCAAGACAGGCGGGACTAGGAGACAAGGAGGATTCGAGGAAGTACTAAGGAGGAGTCAGCATGGAGAGACCAGGGAGAACACAAAGCTTTATCTACTAGCTGTCTTAAGTATTAACCCATTTCTGTTAATCTATGTATTTCCACGTGGTCTCATCTTACAGGAGAGAGAGCCTGTCTGCTTCTGCTCTCTCCATCTTTCATCTTGACTCCTCCTTACTACTTCCTCTTTCCTCCTTGTCTCCTAGTCCCGCCTGTCTTGCTTTCCTATTGGCCAACAGTGCTTTATTCATTAACCAGTATGAGAAACGTATTTACAGAATGACATCTCCCATCAAGAAACCTTTAGTTAGACTCAAAATTCTCCCTCCCCCATTCTGATGGACATGAATGTTGTACCTCTTACTTGTGAGATGCCCTGTAGGGTTCTTTGGGGGCCAGGCCGCTTCAAGGACATTTGAACCCTGGATGTTGGGCTCCAGTACTACAGAACCCAGAGTGAATTGGATGGCTGTGTCAGGTGGATGGGAAAGAAGAATGGCTAGGACCCAGGGTGTGTACTGAATCAAGAAGGTGACCTAGTGGGCTGGAGAGGTGGCTCAGAGGTTAAGAGCACTGAGCTTAATTTCCAGCAGCCACATGGTGGCTCACAACCATCAGTAATGAGTTCTGGTGTGTAGGCATACATGCAGGCAGAACACTGAATACATAATAAACAAATCCTTAAATAAACATCTGCCATCAGCTCAGAGAGAGGCATCACCCGCCCTGTCTCCTTCCCACCTCTGATACACTGGTGCAGTAGGCTCATGGTGGAGTAGAGATGTGTGTTTAAATCCAGGTGTCGTAAGTATTTACTGAGCTGTTACTGTGTACCCAACAGTCAACAAGTTTCCCTTAGTTCAGGGCCAGGACTGGGTCTCATAAAAGGACCTTGAAATAGGCAAGTAGAGATACAGGCTGAGCTGCTTCTTGTTTTCTTTCTCTGTGTAACAGCCATCCTGGAACTCACTCTGTATAACAGGCTGGCCGCGAACTCACAAAGATCCATCTGCCTCTGCTGGGATTAAAGGCATGTACCACTACTATTTGGCTTTTGGTTTTTTTTTTTTTTATTATTTTGTGCATTAGTATTTTTACCACGAGAAGTTTCAGGTCCCCTGAAACTGGATAGAGGCAGTTGTAAGCTTCCATGTGGGTGCTGGGAGTTGAACCTGGGTCCTCAGGAAGAACAGTGTTCTTAACCACTGAGCCATCAATCCGGCTCCTGGCCGTGCTTCTTAACTGTGCTTTTTCACTTGGCTGGAGTTAGGCAGGTTTTATTTCCCCGGTTTCCCATACTTTACAGCCATGAGATGGAGACAAATGTTAGCCTTCGAAAGGAGGCTGGTTGGCCATGACCAAAGGAGGCGGAACAGGCCTGGTGATGGTCCAGTGGGCTGGAACTATAGGACTCCCAGCCAGTAAGAATTATTTAACAAAAGGACAAGGTCCAGGGGATAAGAGAAGTTGTTGATAGTACCTGGTCATAGTTGGGGAGTGGGGTAGGCAGATTCCGTTAAAAGCAGGAAGTTAGACTACACAGTTCTCAGCCACTTCAGAAGAGTCAGCGCCATGGGTGTTTGGTTGAAACTGATCTTCCTACTACTGTTGCTGCTTCTGCTGGTTGGCCTGAGGCAGCCCCCGTGGCCAGCAGCTATGGCCCTGGCCCTGCGTTGGATCCTGGGAGATCCCACATGCTTCGTGATGGTAGGCTTGGCATTTCTGGCCAAACCCTGGATGGGCTCCTGGATGCCCCACTGGCTGAGTATGGTAGCTGTGGCTCTCACATTAGCTCTGTTGCCCCCACAACTACCCCCGGGACTACGATGGCTACACAAGGATGTGGCCTACACAGTCAAGATGCTCTCCTGTGCCTTGAAAATTAGACAACTCTTTAACAAGCAGCCTCCAGAGACCTTTGTGGATGCTTTGGAGCGGCAAGCACGGGCACGGCCTGACCAGTTGGCCTTGGTGTGTACAGGCCCTGGGGCCGGCTCCATCACCAACAGCCAGTTGAATGACAGGGCCTGCCAGGCAGCATGGGCCCTGGAAGCAATGCTGAAGGATGCCAAGAGCCAGAAGGACAGAGACATTGTCGCTCTCTTAGCACTCCCTTCCAAGAACATTCCAGCTTTGACTGTGTTTCTGGGGTTGGCCAAGCTAGGCTGCCCTGTGGCCTGGATCAACCCTCATGGCCGTGGGATGCCCCTGCTACACAGTGTGCTGAGTTCTGAGGCCAGTGTGCTCATTGTGGACCCGGGTGAGTACCGCAGGGGCAGTGAGAAAGGGGGACAGAGGCAAGGGAGGCCAGAAGTTTCTGGAAGCTGGGCAGAGAGCATTTGTTATATCTACTCCTGTTCCATGCAATTAAGGGTCAAAATGTTGGTTACCTGGAAAGTAATTCTAGAGTCATCATTTTAAATATTTTTTCCCTAAATCTTTCAACCCTATTTGATTAGTTTAGGGGGAAGAGGGAGGCTTGAGGCAAGGTTTTCTCTGTGTAGCTTTGGAGCCTGTCCTGGAACTCACTCTGTAGACCAGGCTGGCCTCAAACTCACAGAGATCCACCTGCCTCTGCCTCCTGTGTGCTGGGATTAAAGGTGTGCACCATGATGCCCAGTTTTATTTGACTAAATTTGTATTTCATGAATAATAAGGTTTTTTTTGTGTGTGTGTTTTGAGACAGGGTTTCTCTGTGTAGCCCCGGCTGTATTAGTACTGGATCTGTAGACCAGTCTGGCCTTGAACTCAGAGATCCATCTGCCTGCCTCTGCCTTGCCTCCAAAGTGCTAGCTGGAATTAAAAGTGTTTGCCACCACCACAGCCTGGCATTATAAAGTTCTTTTTGTTTTTCTTTCTTTTTTTTTTAAATATGTAATTTTAAAACATTTACATTATTAACAAGCTTGTTTTACATATCAATCCCAGTTCCCATATCCTCCTGTCCTCCCCTGTTCCCCCCACCAATCCCCTCGTTTTTTTTGTTTTTTTGGTTTTTTTTTTGTTTGTTTGTTTGTTTGTTTTTTGAGACAGCGTTTCTCTGTGTAGCTTTAGAGCCTTTCCGGGAACTCACTTTATAGACCAGGCTGGCCTCAAACTCACAGAGATCCACCTGCCTCTGCCTCCCGAGTGCTGGGATTAAGAGACTGCCACTGCCCCACCAAGTTCTTTATCCAAGAATGGGGAAGCTTTTCTCTGCCACCTGCTTTTCTGTCCCTGGGACTCCCTCTTGCTTTTGAAGGAAGGTAAGAGTTACCTGTTTTCTCCTCTGATGGACCCTGTAGATCTCCAGGAGAACCTGGAAGAAATCCTTCCCAAGCTGTTAGCAGAGAACATCTGCTGCTTCTACCTTGGCCACAGCTCACCCACTCCAGGTGTGCAGTCTCTGGGGGCTGCGCTGGATGCTGCCCCTTGTGACCCGGTGCCTGCCAACCTTCGAGCTAAGATCCATTGGAGAAGTCCTGCCTTATTCATCTATACTTCAGGAACCACTGGTGAGGAGGCCCTGTCCCCACCCTCCACACTCTAACCTTGACCTCGGTCACTTTCTGTTTGTCCTCTGACACTCAGCCTCTGACTTTGACTGTGACCCCAAGTACGGTTGTATTTTGTTTGGATTTAGTATCCCCAGCTCTGGAAACCAGCCAGAGTGAGATGTGGTGCTGCTCACATGTAAATCCCTGCTCTCAAGAGAGATAAGAGGCTGGAGGAGGTAGAGGTCAAGGTCTGCTCTGTTAGGTGGGTTGAATACTAAAATCAAACAACACACAAATTATCATATCCCCTGTGCATGGATGACAGGCAAGTTCACAGAGCATTCCATTCTACATTTTTAAAAAGGAAAAAAAGAAGTTCAAGCTAGGTGTGGCAGTGTCTTTAATCCCAGCACTCAGAAGGCAGGAGGATCTGAGTTTGAGGCCAGCCTAGTCTACAGAACAAGTTCCAGAACAACCAGGGCTACATAGGGAAAGCCTGTCTCAAAAAGACCAAAATAGTAAATAAGTAAATAAATAAATAGGGAGCGAAGGTCCTTTTTGACAGAAAGAAAGGAAGATGGAAAAAAAGAGGAAAAAAGGAAGGAAGGAAGGAAGGAGGGAGGAAGGAAGAAGGAAGGAAGGGTTTAAGGTCAGTATGCATCCAGGCTAGCTTGAGCCACAGACAGAGAGATCTTGTCTCAAAAAACAGAACACGCAAAAACAAGATACCAAGTTTTCATGTTTATTGCTATTTATTTTTGTCTTTTGAGATAGTCTTGCTCTAGCAGCCTTAACTGGCTTTGAACTCCCTATGTAGCTGCCTTACCCTCTTGAGTGCCAAGAATATAGGCTTGCCTGACCTTACCCAGAAAAGTCTTCATACATGGTCCTCTGTGAGAGGTTCAAGGGCAGGCAGGCTGTCGTCTGTGGAGACCCACCCTGCTCTAGTGTTTTCTCTTCCTAACCCTTATTGCTCTCTCACTCTCCAGGACTCCCAAAGCCAGCCATCATCTCACACGAGCGAGCCTTATACATGAGCAAATTAGCATCGTTCTGTGGGGCCACAGCTGATGATGTGGTCTATGTTGTTTTACCTATGTACCATGTGAGTGGCCTTGTCCTCGGAGTCTTGGGCTGCATAGAGCTTGGTAAGTCTTCCAAGCAGCATAGTGTGTTCGTGGGGGAAGAGTCAAAGGGACACAATTCTATACTCTGTACCCTGAGTTTGTTTTCCCCATACCAGATTGGGCCACGTAGCCCAGGCTGGCCTCAAATTTGGTATATAGCTTAAGGTGTCCTTGAATTTCTGGTCTTCCTCTCAAGTGCTGAATTACAGGTATGTATCACCATGTCCAGTTTTAGAGACTTTACTTCCTTTCCTTCCTTGAAAGACATGGTCTTAGACTGGTGGTGGTAGCATATGCATGTAATCCTTGCACTTGGGAGGAAGAGGCAGGTGGTGTTCGAGGCCAACTTGGTCTACAGAGTGAGTTCCAGGATAGCCAGAGCTACATAGTGAAACCCTGTCTTGAACTGCCTCCCCACCAAAAAGACAAATAAATTAACAAAAAAATATTTATGGAAAATGAAAACAGGACAAAAAGAAAATGCCTTCTAGAGACTACTATAGTTTGTTTAGTTTGCAGGATAGGAGATAGACCTTATATATGCTCAGTCCCTCCCTAGTAAATTCGGGGCAAGTGCTCTACCACTGAGCTACACTGATGTGGGAAGTCCTTCTGTATGCTGAAAACATGTGTTGTTTTTATTGGTTGATGAATAAAGCTGTTTTGGCCAATGGACAGGCAGGATTTAGCTAGGTGGTGGGAATTCTGAACAAAGAGGCAGGAAAAAGAAAGACAAAGGACAGACAACATGTAAGCTACCTGGATGCCTGTACGGTGATACACAGATTAATAGTTATGGGTTAATAATTGAGAGAGAGCTAGCCAGTAAGAAGCCTAAGCCATTGGCTAAGCAATTATAAATACATATTAAGTCTCTGAGTGGTTATTTCATTAAGCAGCTGTGGGACCTGGTTGGTGGAGAAAACACAGGTTCAATGGAACCCAGAGTAGCGGGGAAAATCTCCTTTCACAACATATGACCATCCCCTCATTTGGGGCAGGCATGGGCCAAACTCATAACACCTCACTGGTAAATTTTCGGTACATAGGTCATTGTCACAGAGTGTGGCATTATTTTGCATTTGAAATGCTATAAACCAGGTAATCATATAGCTTCTCTCAGCAACATGGAACATGATCATTTCATTTTTTTTTTCTCCTACCAGGAGCCACCTGTGTCCTGGCCCCCAAGTTCTCTGCCTCCCGCTTCTGGGCTGACTGTCGGCAGCACCGTGTAACAGTGATCCAGTATGTGGGTGAGGTTCTGCGATACCTGTGTAATGTTCCCTCGGTAAGGCACCAAAGTGAACTCCCAGGCATGGAACCCTAGATGACTGTCCACATAAAGATTTAGATACAGAGTGAAGACATGACCCAGAAATAGAGTACAGGCTTAGCATGTGTGAGACCCGACGTCAAAGACATCGAAGACCTCTGGGTCTCAAGCAAGGTCACCTCTTGGCTACACGGAGAGTTGAATGTTAGCCTGGGCTATACTGAGATGCTGTCTCAAACACTTTCCACATTTTATTTCTTTCTTTTTTTAAGTGTTTACCTATTCGTCTGCTTATTTATTTATTTAGTAGACAGTGTTCCATCTGCATGCATTCCTACAGACTAGAAGAGGCCACCAAATCTCAACACAGATGGTTGTGAGGCACGATGTCGTTGCTCAGGACCTCTGGAAGAGCAGCTAGTGTTCTTAATCACTGAGCCATCTCTCCAGCCCACTTTCCACATTTTCCAATGTGTGCTTTGATGGTTAGTCACCTGGGCTGGCGTCTCCTAGCTTCCTTTTGCTGTAAAATCCAAAAACAACCTAAGGAAGAAAAGGTTTCTTTAGCTCACAGTTCTACATTATAGCACATCATTGTGGGGAAGTCAAGGCTGCAGGAATTTAAAGCAGCTCCTCCTATCACATCCACAGTCAACAGCCTCAAGTAATGAATTAATGCACGCATGCCAATACGCAATTTGCTGTTTCCCCTTCATTTGGTTCAGCTTATAAAATGACGCCACCCACATTCAGCATGGGTCTTCTTCCAAAGTCACTCCCTCACAGGCATACATGGCACAGGCCAATCTAACCTTCAGTCCTTCACTGAAATGCCTTCCCCACTTGGTTTTAGATTGTGTCAAGATGGCAAATACATCTACTAATGGTAGATACTGGCATGAATAAGAATACTTCCTACCTGAAGGGAGTGCTGTAAACATGAAATGAATTGACTATATAAAGTTCCCGGAACAATGCGACTCCCGGTAAACACACTAGATGCTAGATACTCTTTGTTTTTTGTTTTTGTTTTTGTTTTTGTTTTTTTTCCAAGACAGGGTTTCTCTGTGCCTTTGACTCTCCTGGAACTCGTTCTATAGACCAGGCTGGCCTCAAACTCATAGAGATCCCTTTGCCTCTGCCTACTGAGTACTGGGATTAAAGGTGTGTGCCACCACGCCCAGCACACCTTTAGTCCCAACACTCTGGAAGCAGAGGCAGGAAGATCTCTGTGAGTTCAAGGCCAGCCTGGTCTACAGAGTGAGGACTACAGAGTAGTCCAAAGCTACACAGAGGAACCCTGTCTCGGAAAACAAACAAACAAACAAACAAAAATGCTCTTATTCTTTAGAGCAGTGAGCTGTGGTCCCTAGGAAACCGTCTCTAGGCAATATGACTCACCTCCCAGTCTCTCCCTACTCCTTCAGTTGCAAATCAAAAACCCCATGAAAATCCTTCCTGGTAAACTCCCTTCCTAAGGTTTCAAGTGACTCCCAGGTTTACCTATAGATAAATGTCACCACTCCACAGAGACCCTTGTAGATAATGCCTTCAGGTAGCAATTCTTCTAGATCAATGTCCCTGGAAAAATGACCCCAAATAGTGTCAGATGGTGAGATGCCTGCCGGAGGTACGATTGGAGGTGGTTGATATCTCCAGTTACTCCTAGCTAGGTAACTACAGATGAGGGTACCCCAAGAAACTTCCTATAGGCAAAACTGCCCTATAATGTCTGCGGGGATAATTTATCTGAGATGACAATATAGCCCAGGCTGGCCTGTAATTTGCTATGTGGCTCATTCTCATCTCCAACTAATACTCCTCCAGCTTCAGTTTCCTGAGTGCTAGGATTATAGGTATTCCAGCACCCATGTCTCTAACTCTTCTTAAATACCTCAGATAGAGTCCCTAACCATAGGTCCCGCCACTACCACTTTCCAGGTGATTCCCAATATTAACACTTGAGATACTTTCTTCAGAAAGACTTTGTTCCCAGCCAGACCTTCCAGGGCCCCAACTTCTGACCCTTCTTGGGATGTCCCCTGCAGCAACCAGAAGACAAGAAGCATACAGTCCACTTGGCAATGGGCAATGGACTTCGGGAAGATGTGTGGGAAACCTTCCAGCAACGCTTTGGTCCCATTCAGATCTGGGAATTCTACGGCTCCACAGAAGGCAACATGGGCTTAATGAACTATGTGGGGCGCTGCGGGGCTGTGGGCAAGACCAACTGCTTCCTTCGAGTGAGTGGGCGGGACTCCCAGTGTGATGGTGGTCCTGAGGCTGAGCCCCCAGGACCTTTGCCAATGCCCCCCACCCTCCATCCCAGATGCTGAGTCCCTTTGAGCTTGTCCAGTTTGACATGGAGATGGCAGAGCCTTTGAGGGACAAACAGGGTTTGTGCATCCCTGTGAGGCCAGGTAAGGAGGTCTTTGGATATGTGAGGGATAAGTCACCTCCACCACTTTAGCTGAAACAATCTGCCCAAAGTCCTTTTATTATTTCTTTTCTTCCAATATTTTAGTGTACTATCTCCTGTAGCTTAAGCTGGACTCAGAACTCTTTATTCCTTCTGCCTCTGCTTCCCAAATGCTAGGATTAAAGGAGTGTGCCACCATACCTGGCCCAAAGTCTTAACATGGTGATAGGTAGTAGTGTCTGCAACCCTCACCTTGAACTCAAGCCACTGTCCTGTGTGACTGTCACTTGGGGACCTCTGCCTTACAGGACTTTGGCTTTGCCCAGTTCTCCTGCTTCAGTTTTATTCTGTTCTACCGAACTGATGTGTGTCTATTGGTTCTCTTGAGCTTTCTGTAGAGGTCACAACTGCCTAGATATCTGTCCCTTACCCTGTACCTACTTTGTGTCCTGCGCTTTTGCAAGGACTCTGCATGTCTGTTCTCCAACCCCCATTTGTCAGTCCCTCCCCCTCCCCTCTCCCTGTTTCCGTTTCTTGTGGACACCCTGATGCTGCCCTCCCTCTCTCTCTCTCTCTATTTTCTTTTCTTTTTTAAACAGGGTTTCTCTGTGTAGCTTTGGAGCCTGTCCTAGAACTACCTCTTGTAGACCAGGCTGGCCTCGAACTCACAGAGATAGCCTGTCTCTGCCTCCCCAGTGCTGGGACTAAAGGTGTGCACCACCAACACCCGGCCTGATGCTACCTTCTCTTTTTCAGAACTCTTATTTTCCAAGTTTCTCCTCTGTCCTCCTTTTGGTTTCTCTCACTTTAGGTCAGAGCATTTCCCATTAATATGTTTTTTAAATTATATATATACATAGACATATATATGTATATATATATAATTTATATATATATAGTCTGTATTTATGTGCACCGTGTGTGCGCTTGGTGTCTGAGGAAGGCAGAAGAGGGTGCAGATCCCCTGAAACTAGAGTTGCAGGAGGTGGTTATGAGGCACCATGTGGATGGTGGCAACCTAATCTTAGATCCTCTGGAATGACAGCCAGGGTCCGAACCACTGACTATCTCTCCAGCCTTACCAGTACAATTTCATTCTACCTTTATGTGGATGAAGAATGGGGGACCTCTAACATGGGCTGCCTCATGAGCTGGTGGGGTTCTCACTTAGGGCTTATTTTCCATGTATACCTCCAGGGGAGGCAGGACTCCTATTGACCAAGGTACTGAAGAGCCAACCCTTTCTGGGCTACCGTGGTTCCCAGGAACAGTCCAAGCGGAAACTGGTAACTGATGTGCGGCGCATAGGAGACCTCTACTACAATACTGGCGATGTACTGTCCTTGGACAGTGAAGGCTTCTTGTACTTCCGGGACCGCCTGGGTGATACCTTCCGGTCAGGCATGGGTGGGTTGGGAGATGGGGCTTCTGGGGTGTCCAGCCTCCCTAGGGATGGGTGGGGGCCCTCTCTTCCCAGGTGTAGAGCATCCCTTTCTGGAATGTGTTCTTTATTCCTAGCATGTGGCTTCTCCTTTCTTTCTCTCTCTTTCTCTTTTTTGATTTTTCAAGACAGGGTTTCTCTGTGTTGCTTTGGAGCCTATCCTGGAACTAGCTCTGTAGCTGGCCTCGAACTCACAGAGATCTGCCTTCCTCTGCCTCCCGAGTGCTGGAACTAAAGGCGTGTGCCCCCAACACCCGGCTGTGGCTTCTCTTCTCAGGGGCTGGGTTTCTTGGGGAGGGTAGTGTCCCTTTTAGGGGGTGGATCATTCCTGCCTTGGGTCACGGCCTCCTACCCTGCAGGTGGAAGGGTGAAAATGTGTCCACGAGAGAGGTGGAGGGAGTGTTGTTAAGCTTAGACTTCCTACAGGAAGTCAATGTCTATGGCGTGCCTGTGCCAGGTATGGAGAATTTGCCCGACTTTAAACATCCTGTCCCTTTGCGGGTGGTCGTCATTGCAACTGGGGACACTGTTAGGGTGCGGAGGGGTTGAGAGCTGTGGCTAACTGCACAGCCAGTGAGCAGAGCTGGTACAGGTGAGAGAGACCAGTGTGCTTTCCAGGGTGCGAAGGAAAGGTCGGCATGGCCGCTGTGAAACTGGCTTCTGGACATAGTTTTGATGGGCAGAAGCTGTACCAGCATGTCCATTCCTGGCTCCCTGCTTATGCCACACCTCATTTCATCCGTATCCAGGTAAGGGAGACGTAGCGGGGACGGGAGAATAGATAAGGGCACTGGTGTTACGATGAGAGACTCATGACTACTGCTTTGCAGAACTCCTTGGAGGTCACAAGCACCTTCAAGCTGGTGAAGTTACAACTGGTGCGTGAGGGGTTTGATGTGGGAGTCATTGCTGACCCCTTGTACATACTGGACAACAGGAACCAGACCTTCCAGACTCTAACGCCAGACACGTACAAGGCTGTGTGTGAAGGAAAGTGGAAGCTATGACCTCCTCTCCAACTGAAGGGCTATCCAGAAGTGTGGGAATCGACACTGGCCAGGGTTCTCACTGCCAACGTCACAAAGTTGTCAGGATCCCAGATGCCCGTGGCATCGTATCACGTAGAGAATAAACTTGAATGTGTATGCAGGAGTCTTTGCGTGGGTTTGAAACAGTACATGTATGTAGTTCTTCAGAGCTGCCCCTGCCCTGCCCCATGTGTGCTCCAGGGTTTTGCCAAGGACCACACACACACACACACACACACACACACACACACACACACACACGTGTAGCATCCCTGTCAGACCAAGGGTATGGGAGGACTAGCTTTGAAGTTTGAAGCTACTCCAGAGAAGAGAAGAGAGTGCTGACTGCAACTCTGGGTCTTTGTGTGTAGCCTTGGATGTTGTAAAATGCACTGTGTAGACAAGGCTGGCCTTGAACTCAGACACTTGCCTACTTCTGCCTCCCGAGTGCTGGATGATCTCCTGGTGTACAAAGTGAGTTCCAGGAGAGCCAGGGCTAAGCAGCGAAACCCTGTCTTGAAAAAAAAAAAAAAAGTGATTTATACTTCTACTGTTACCAGGTGTCTTAGGGTTACTATCAGTGTGATGAAACACCATGACCAAAAGCAAAATGGAGAGGAAAGGTTTCCTTTTATTATTTATTTATTTGTGTGTGTGTGTTTACTTATTTTATATAACCAAGTCCATTTAAATGAAAACAAACATTTATACACAATATTTGGGAATTTGGGCGTTGTTCTTTCCAAACTACTTCCTGCTGGTAAGGGGCGCTGTCATGGGGGATTCGAAGAAGATTCAGAAATCCTGGCTGTAGTCTGTCAGGCTGCTTTGTCCAGCTGTTTTGAATGTAGGATCACCTGGTACTCTGTTTCAGGCGGTCTGGCTTGAGCAAACCACATTAGTCTGGAAGGAATCCACAGCTTTTCATTTTCTGTGGAAACAAAAATAGAAATCCTTTTCCCCAGTAACTTGTCCTTGAACTTAAATTTTGGAGTCAAAGCATTTTTTTTTTAAATTTAATTTATTGTTTTACATGTCGATCCCATTTCCCTCTCCCTCCCTCCCCCTTTTATTATTTAGTTAGTTAGTTAGTTTTTTTGAAGCAGGGCTTTCCAGTAGCTATGGAGCCAGTACTGGAATTCAATCTGTAGACCAGGCTCATGCTCACAGGTCCACCTGCCTCTGCCTCCCAAGTGTTAGGATTAAAGGTGTGCACCACCACCACCGCCTGATGGAAAGGGTTTATTTGGTTGAGACAGTGTAGTTGTAAGACCCTCAGAATAAGGAGTCTTCCAGGTTCACTCGATACCCCAAGAACTCAATGTCCAGTCCAGTTGCTGCAAAACACAAGAGGCTTTAATGAACAGGAAACGTTTGCGCAAACGGGCTCCTCCAGCACACAGGCTAGGGAGAAGCCCCCTCCCCCGGGCACAGGTGTTTTTAAAGGCAACCCCACAAGCTTAGAGAGGGGGTGGGACCCTCTGTCCATTGAGTATGTGACCCTTGGAGGCCGGATGGTCTGCTATTAGGGTCAGCAGACCTTAGGGCCTCAGGTGTGCTAATTAATCTTGTCTGGGCAAACCAGAGTTACAGCTATCTCTTGACACTATTTACCACCTGTTGACTCACAGGAAAGGAGGGGCAGTGTGAATTCTTCTTATCTCAGGGCCTTGTGAGAGGAAGCTAGCAAATTCCAAGGAACAGATATTGGTTTCCAGGTTAGTCCATCATTAACATTACTTTTTAGGTCTTTCATAGTCCATCAACAAACGAAGTCAGAACAGGAACTCGAACAGGGCAGGATCCTGGAGGCAGAAGCTGATGCAGAGGCCATGGAGGCACGCTTACACCTCGTGCTTTGCTCAGCTGGTTGTCTTTAAGGACTCAGGACCACCAGTCCAGAGATGGCCCCACCCACAATAGGTTGTGCCCTCCCACATCAATCGATAATTAAGAAAATGCTCTACAAGATTTCCTACAGCTGCATTTTATGGAGGCATCTTCTCAATTGTATCAAATTGATATGCAACTAGCAAGCACATCAGGTGACACACGTCTTTAATCCCAGCACTTGGGAGGCAGGGGCAGGTGGATCTCTGTGAGTTCAAGGCCAGCCTGGTCTACAGAGTGAGTTCCAGGATAACCAAGACTACACAGAGAAACCCTGTCTTGGAAAACAAAAGGAAGCAAAACAAACAAATGAACGAAAACCCACAGACCAGGAACAAAAATACTCTTCTAGCATCTTTGACCTCCAGCCAAGACAGGACCCATGACATTTCTGGCGACGAACAAGATCAGAACAGCTGTTTAGGGGTCTCTGCCCTGAACTGCCTGACCCGTTTCTATTTCCTGTCCTCATCACCATGGCCTCTGGGAAATCTGGCCTGTACTGTCAGGAGGGGAGAGTACTTGTATGAATTGTGGACAGGATGAAATGGGCATCCCAGTGCTCAGAGGTACTGGAACCTGAAATGGCCCTGACAGTGTCTCCAAGAACCACAGGCTAACAGAATGCTGAGACTGCCTGAGATGTTCTCTGGAGGTCAGGACCCAGATGCTGGGGTGGTTCTTTCCTGCCAGCCTGATTTCAAAGCTGCCCTCCGCCCCAAGTAAACACACTGTTGGCTGATGACTAAGGCTTCTCACTGGCTAGCTCTGCCTTAATTATTAACCCATTTCTATTAATTTAAGCATTTCCATGTGGTCTTATCTTAACAGAGAAGAGTCCAGACCTGTTATTCCTTTGGTGGCCTACATGGTGACTGTTTCTGGAGGGCTCTCTCTGCCTACCTTTCCCAGATTCTTGTCTCCTAGTCCTGCCTCTCTGCCTGCCTTATTGGCCAACAGTGTTTTATTCATTAACCAATAAGAGAAACATGTATACAGAAGGACATCCCATCACCAGAAGTGTTTTGAGGTACTCTATGTTAAACTCATGCTGGAGTTGTGGCCCAGCCCGGGGCCAGTTGTTAGTGGGTGAACTCCAGGCCAGCTCTCCCCTAATTCCTGTCCCACCTCCAAGGAAGTGTAAACAGTTTGTGGGTGAATAGCCCTAGCCAGTTAGCTCTTGCGTAGGAACCACAGTTGCTATGAGTTCATGAGGGCAATGACTCCATTGTTTCTAGAAGGGCCTTTTTTTTTTTTTTTTTTTTTTTTTTTTTTAAATACAGGGTTTTTCTGTGTAATAGCCCTGGCTGTCCTGGAACTCACTTTGTAGATCAGGCTGACCTCCTCGAACTCATTGAGATCCACCTGCCTCTGCAGAGGCCACAATCTGCTGGGGTTAGAAGGTCCTTTTTTTTTTTGCCTACATACCAGAAGAGGGCGCCAGATCTCATTATAGATGGTTGTGAGCCACCATGTGGTTGCTGGGAATTGAACTCAAGACCTCTGGAAGAGCAGCCAGTGCTCCTAACCTCTGAGCCATCTCTTCAGTCCTTAAAAGCCTCTTCTTACACAAAACTCCACACCAACCCCTGGCTCTTAACAATCTTTCTGCCCTGTTTGTGCGATGTTCCCTGAGCTATGTTAGGAGGCAGTTGATAGGAAGGACCTGTTTTGGGTTGAGCAACTCCACAATTACTCAGGACCAAGAGCTGCGATAATCTATGGATACAGAGATATGTATTCAGAAGGCAGTTTGATACTATGATCATAGACTATCCAGAGAATCTACTACTATTACTTAAGACATGATATGTCCGTGTCCGTGTCTGTCCGTCCGTTCCCCCCCCCCACTGGCCTTGAACTGTGTAGCCATGGATGACCTTGAATTTCTGATCCTCCTCAGTGTTGAGATTCCAGACATGGGCTATCATTGCCCCATTTATATTGTTATGAGGATTAGACTGACCGTTTCAGGTACTCTACCTGAACTACAGCCCCGTCCCTACAGCTGCTTTAACTCCTAGATCCTTAGCATCTAATCAGGAAACATTGCTTCCTTTCTTGTGACTTAGTTGTCAAATTGTCTTTGCATAGTTTTGTCCTTCTTTCAGTTCACATGTTTTTATTTATTTATTTATTTATTTATTTATTTATTATTTATTTGAGACTACTGTATAGTTCTAGCTGGCCTGAAACTCTAGTTGGCCTGAAATGTGTCAATCAGGCAGGCCTCTGATGGCAGATGTCCTGATGAATAAAGCTGTTTCAGCCAATGGACAGGCAGGATTTAGCCAGGTGGGAAATCCAAATAGGGATAGAGAAAGGTAGTAGGCAGAGTCAGAGGAACAACATGTAGTTGTCGAGGGAACAAGGGGTCCAGACATCACCAGTAAGCCATGATGAATAGAAATGGGTTAAGAAGAGAGAGTTAGCCAATGATAAGCCTGAGCCATAGGCCAAACAGCCTCTGTGTGTTTAATTGGGACTAAATGGCTTCAGGATCAGAAGGGACAGAAACTTCCAAGTACAGGCCTCTAACTCAGATATCCACCACCCTCTATTGCCTGAGCGCTGGGGTTAAAGACACTCACCATCACATTCATTGAGTATCAGCTTGTTTTTTGTTTTTAATTTATTTTTATTTTGTGTGCATTGGTGTTTTGTCTGCATATATGTCTGTTGGAGGGTGCCAGACCTTGGAGTTACAGATAGATATGATCGGCCATGCGGGTAATGGGGATTGAACCCAGGACCTGTGGAAGATCAGCCAGTGCGCCTAACTGCTAAGCTATTTCTCCAGCCCTTGTTTGTTTGTTTAAGATCTTTCATTAGTGTTTGTGGTAAATATTTGCCCCAAGAGATCTTTATGTTTTTTGGACAGTACTTACCGAAGATAACGTTGGGCCTGAATGGTTTTAGCACAGCCTACCTAGTAGACTACAGGTGTGTCCCACGGTGCCTAAATCAGAGACTCCCCTCTTCCCCCAGGTTCATTAAAACAAATGGTTTTCTGTACTTTTGCATTTCCTTCCTTCCTTCCTTTTTTAGTGTTTTTTGTTTCCCCAGACAGTGTTTCTCTGTGTAGCCCTAGCTGTCCTAGAACTCACTCTGTAGATCAGGCTCGTCTTATCCTCACAGAGATCCACCTGCCTCTGCCTCCTGAGTGCTGGACTAAAGACATGCACCACCACCACCTGGCTTATCCTTTGCATTTCTGATAAAGAATCTATTTCTAGATAGGCATGGTGGTGTACATGGAAAATGAAAATAAAAGGATCAGAAGGTCATGGCTAGCCTGGGCTGCATAATACCTTTTCCCAAAACAAAAACAAAAATCAGGCTAATTATGACAACATGTGTCTAAAATCCCAGTACTTAGGAGACAGAAATGGGAGGATTACTGTAAAATGGAGAAAAGCCTGTTTTACATAGTGAACCCCAGGCCTGTCAGAGTTATATAGTAGGACCCTATCTTGATAAATTTATAAACAAATAAGAAATAGATAAGAAAATATGCATCTAAACTGGGCAGTAATGGTGTACACCTCTAATCCCAGCACTCGGGACCAGTGCTGGGATCTCTGAGAGTGAAGATAGCCTGTGTTATGAGCAGGTTTTCCCTCCAGCCTGGTCCCACAGCTGTGCCAGCCCCAAATAACACACAGAGATGCTGTATTAGATATAAAGCTGTTGGCCAGTTACTAGCATTACTTATTGGCTAGCTCTGTTTTAAATATTAATCCATTTCTATTAATCTAAGTATTTCCATGTGGTCTCATCTTACTGGAGAGAGGGACCAGACCTCTGCTCTCTCGGTCCTACATGTTGACTCTCCTCCTACCTCTCCCTGAATTCTCTTTGTCTCCTAGTCCCACCTATCTTGCTTTCCTATTGGCCAACAGGACTTTATTCATTAACCAATACGAGAAATATATTTACAGAATGACATCTCCCATTAAGCCTGATTACAGAGTGAGTTCCAGGAAGATCAGGGCTGTTATACAAGAAACCCTGTCTCAGAAAAAAGAAAGAAAGAAAGAGAAGGAAAGAAAGGAAGGAAGGAAGAAAGAAAAAGATGAAGGAAGGGAGAAAGAAAGGAAGAAAGAAAGGAAATCTGCTTTTGGTAGATTTTTAAAAAATATGTGTTGTCTTAACTGAATGTGGTGGTGTACACTTTTAATCCTAGCACTAGGGAGGCAGATGCAGGCAGATTTCTGAGTTCAAGGCAGGCTTGGGCTACAGAGCGAGTTCCAGACTCCAAAGCTATTATATTATATTTGTTGCCTTGAAGTTGTTAAATATTCTCTGAAAACAACAAAAACAAAAAACAAAAACCCCAAACACCCAGAGTGCAAACGAAACTCTGATATCCGTCTTCATTGTGCACTTTTTTTTTCTTTTTGGTTTTTCCAGACAGGGTTTCTCTGTATTGCTCTGGAGCCTGTCCTGGAACTAGGCTCTGTAGAGGTTGAACTCACAGAGATCCTCCTGCCTCTGCCTCCTGAGTGCTAGGATTAAAAGCATGTGACACACCAATGCCCGGCTTCATTGTGTACATTAATTTTTTGTGAAAAATAAATATTCTAGTAAGACTTAGTTATTTCTATTTTACGTGCATGAGTGTTTTGCTTGAGTGTATCACATTCATGCCTGGTGTCCGTGGGGCCAGAAAAAGACATTAGATCCCTGGAATTGAAATTATGAATAGTTGTGAGCCACCACGTGGGCACTAGCAATTAACCTAGGTCCTTTGAGGAAGCAGTCAGTATTCTTAATCTCTGAGCCATCTCTTCAGCCTCTCAATCTTTTTCTTCTTATAAGTATTAACAGTTTTTCATTTCTTCTCTTAGGTTCAAAGTGATTTAATCTTATTTATTGGTCTTTAAAAACAAAACAAAAAAACAAAGCAAAACAAAAACCCAAACGTTTGATAGTCTCATGTATTTCTGGATGACTTCAAACTTGAGCCAAGGATGACAAAAAAAAAAAAAAAAAAAAGAAGAAGAAGAAATCCTGACTCTATGTTATAGGTATAGGCACAGGTGGGCAGGCAGGGAGAGCCAAGGCTTTCCTAGAAGAAGGGACACAGTGTTGTGCCCAAATTCTGAACCCCCAAATCACTGAGACAAATTCTGATGAAAAAGCAGAGTCTTTTATTATTAACCCTAACCCTGTTCGTTCATCGTGGCAGATGGAGTGGGAAAGATGGGGGAGGGGGAACTTCAAGGGCGGGCGGAGGCGGAGGACTCATTGGGCAGAGTAAGGGCAGTGTCTGGGGATGTGCAACAGTCTCTAGGATTGGGCAACCTGTCCTGTGTTGGTCAACTGGTTGTTTTGTCTATAGGCCCTCCCAGGGCAGTTGCTATGATCTGCATGCAGGTCACTGTTACAGGAAAACACCACTAAGCATGTCCAGAGCCCGCCAGTTAACTTCTGATTGGTTCCTCGCCACGTGAAGAGTATCTGACCTCTCAGTGACTGGGAGGTCAGACAGGGTCAGGAAGTTCAGCACATTTTGCTGAGTCAGAGGACATGGATACCAAAGCAGGGGGCTGGGTCTAGTCCTTTCAATAGTTTCTTGTCTAAAACCAAGCACATGCTTAGGGAAGCCAATAATGGCCTGGGGCCAAGGCCTTGAGGGGAGCTGTTAGTTTGAATCCTGGGACCTCAACTCTTCTCTCCTAAGGGGCTATGGTTCTATGTCCCACACTTGAAATATTCTGTGTTCCTTTTGTGCAGCCTCGCCTGCTTTGCTTCTGGCTGATTCTGTCCCATTTCCCCCTGAAGGCTGTAAATAAGATGCTGAACTTCTTGGCATATAGGCAGAACACTGCTACTTAGGTTATTTTTGCTGTAATGAAGCACGATGGCCAAAAGCAACTTGAGGATGAAAGGGTTTATTTGGTTTACATAACCCAAGTCACAATCCATTACAGGAAGCCTGATGCAGGAATTCAAACCAGGCAGTATAGAGGTGGCTAGCCTGGCCAGGGTATTTGTGTCAGTGACCACACCCTTTGGGGGGGGCTCTCACTGTATCTCTCTCTCTCTGTCTCTCTGTCTCTCTCTCTCTCTCTCTCTCTCTCTCTCTCTCTCTCTCTCTCGGGTCGAGGATGGGACTGGAAGGGCAGAGTAAGGTTGTGGTGGTTTTTTATTATTATCTGTGTAAGTTGTTCCCCAATAAAACACCCATTTTTCATTTATCTTGGGTCTAGTGAACTCGTTACAACCCCGCCTTTAAGGCAAGGATCTGGAAGGAGGAGCTGGTGCAGAGGTCATAGAGGAATGCTGGCTACAGGCTTGCTCAGAACTCAGGACCACCAGCCCAGGACCACTGCCTGCATGGGGTTGAGCCCTCCCTCATCAAACACTAGTTAAGAAAATGCTCTATAGGCTTTATAGCCCAATCTTATGGAGGCATTTTTTTTTTTAAGGTGAGTTTCCTTTCTGTCAGATGACTACAGCTTGGATCAAGCTGACATAAAACTAGCCAGTACACTCTTCAAATGTGCTGTAGCCCCAACACACCACCCTCTCTTCCTTAAAAAAAAAAAAAAAAAAAAAAAAAAAAAGAAGGCAACAAAGATTTCTTTCTTAGCTACGGAGGCTCGAAGTTCACAGTTACAATGAGGGTACGGCCAGGCTCTGCGGACCTTCTCGTCTCACGGATGGGCGGATGGGCGTCTTCTTACATGTCTTACATGGTGAAGACTGTTCCCCTTTTCTTGTCATTTCTTTCTTTCTTTTTCTTCTGTTTTCTTTTTTGAGACAGGGCTTCTCTGTCTCTCTCTCAGGATAGCCCTGCTACCCTGAAACTCACTCTGTGGACCAGGCTGGCTTCAAACTCACAGAGATCCGCCTGCCTCTGGCTCTCTAGTAGTGCTGGGACTAAAGGCGTGTGCCACCGCCTGCTTTCCTTTTTAATATTTATTTTACGGGTGTTTTGCCAGCATACATGACTGTATAATGTGCACAAAGGCCAGAAGGGGGTGTCAGATGCCCTGGAGCTGGAGTTACAGACAGTTGTGAGCCGTCGTGGAGTTGGTTGAGAATTGAACCCAGGTCCTCTGGAAGAGTAGACAGTGCTCTTAACTGCTGAGCCATTGCTCCATCCCCTGAAGCTTCCCCCTCCCCCCCTCATATTTTTTTTAAATATTTTTATTGGTTTTTTTTGGGAATTTCATATCATGCACCCCAATCCCACTCATTTCCCAGTATCTCTGTGTCTACCCTTCATCCTTGTATTGTCCCTCCCAAAAGGAAATCTTAAAAAAGACCAAAAAAATTAATTTAAAACAAAACCCACAGAGCAACAAAAAGCAAAACAAAAGAAACAAGCATACACACACACACACACACACACACACACACACACACACACACTTCACTCCCCTATCTTTCCCACCTCTCTATCTCCTCTTCCTTTTAGTAGATTTGGGAGCTATAGTGTGTCACAGAGTAGACCCTTTTGTCCAAACAACTTTACTTGCAAATACTGTGTAGTGAGTTGTTGGTCAGGCTCAAGGCCTCTGACTTCTGGTACACCAACAATTCTGTACGCTTACTGATGTACATCTATTCTGTTGCTTGGAGTCATGGAGATGCTGCAGCTATGGTTAGGACATGCTCCGGAAGACCATAGATGGGGTAGGTTTTGGGGTGGACCAACCCAAAGTCCTGGATGTGTGCCTGAGTGGCAGTTGGATGGTATTGGGAAGGAAAAACGGAAGCAGGGAAGAAGGGAAAGGTGGGGCCATCTTGAGGATTGGATAAGATCACAGGAAGACTCTGTGGAGACTCACAACAGCTGGACTAGTGAAGGAAGACACCTTCTCCCCAGTCTTTGCCCACCTTAGCCCAAGGAAGAGATGAGTGGCAGTAGCCTGACATGTTTGTAAGTGTGGAGGGACAGCTGTGAGCTAGGTATGGTGGCATACACCTGTGATCCCAGCATCCAGAAGGTGTAGGCAGGAGAGGACCTGGGCTACAAGAATTCTTGTCAAGAAAAACAAACAAACAAAAAAACAAAAGAAAACAAAACAAAACAAAACAAAAAAAAAAAAACCCAGAAAAACCCCACAAACCTTCAAAACAACAAGAAAACATAAAGAGGGTCAAGTGTAGTAGGGCACACATCTGTGACTAAGATGCCACTAAGGAACTGGGCGGTGGTGGCACACATCTTTAATCCTGGCACTTGGGAGGCAGAGGCAGTAGATCTTGAGTTCAAGGCCAGCCTGGTCTACAGAGTGAGTTCCAGGACAGCCAGGGATACACAGAGAAACTCTGTCAACAAAACAAGAGAAAAAAAGCCACCCAGGGTCAAGATCTTACGGCAGGGGGCTAGAGTGGTTATGGTCAGCGTTTGCTAACCTTGCAGGGGACCTTGGTTCAGTTCCTAGCTCCAAAATGGTGCCTCACAACCACCTGTTGCTCGTTTCCAGGGGATTTTATTCTGTCTTATGGCCTCTGTGGACACTGTGACTGCATATGGATCACACACACACATGAAAAGAACCTGGAGCAAGCCAGGCAGTGGTGGCGCACACCTTTAATCCCAGCAGTAGGGAGGCGGAGGCAGGAGGATTGCTGTGAGTTCAAGGCCAGCCTGGTCTACTGAGTGAGTTCCAGGGCAGCCAGGCTGTTCCACAGAGAAACCGGGAAACCCTGTCTCAAAACAAAAACGAAAACAAAACAAAGAAGAAAAGAGCTGTATGGAGAGATCCTTACAGCTCCCCTCAAAACAAAACAAAACAAAAACAAAAACAAAAACAAAGTGAAGAGCCATTTTGGCGCTTGCTCTAGGGACTGACACTGTTCTTCCGTTGTCTAGGACAAATATAATGAACGGGCAAGCCTTCACATTAAGATTCAAACCATGCATGACGGTGCAGGAACAGGGAGGGCGTAAATCCTTGTGGGCAAGAAGGAAGAGGCACATGAGAGCAGTAGGAGGCACTCGGAGCTAACATTTCAATAATGCTCTGCCCAATGGGACTGGAACGACGGCTCAGCAGTTAAAAGCGCTTGATGTGAAGTCATGAGGACCAGAGTTCAAATTCCAGCACGCAAGTGCACACACACACACACACACACAGAGAGAGAGAGAGAGAGAGAGAGAGAGAGAGGGAGGGAGGGAGGGAGGGACAGAGAGAGAACTGGAGAATGGTAAGCAAGAAGGATAGACAGTGTTGAAAACTCAAGTTTCTAGAAGACACTTTGATATGCCCATGTCTAGAATTTATTTGCTTATTTATTTACTTATTTCTGAGACAAGATCTCTACACGGTCCCTGCCTGTCCTGGAACACACTATGGAAACTAGCCTGACCTCCAACTAACAGAGATCTGCCTACGACCCCAAATCCTGCTCTATACTTCTAAGTTTTAAAATGAAAAGTATTTAATGGCTTAGCCTGGCCTGGTGGTGTGCACCTTTAATCCCAGCACTCAGGAGGCTGAGTTTGAGGTCAGCCTGGACATTACTGTGACACTATCTCAAACACACATACAGGGAATTTAAAAATACCAACCTGGGCTCGGTGGTACAAGCCTGTAGTTCCAGGAAGCAGAGGCAGGAGGATCATCAGTTAGAGGCCTGCCTAGGCTACAAGAGGAGACCCCTTCTCAAACAAAATAAAATCTCCTGCCTCATCATCTGCTCTTAAGATGGTGGTCACCCAGGAACATGTAAGGGCTCCACGCCACCACAAAAGGCCTTTTAAGTGTGAAGAGTCAATGAACCAAGATAAATAACTGCCCACTGCTGAAGATGGAAAAAGAGGCCATAGGTCATGGGCTTCTGCACCTCCCACAGGTACCCTGCCACCTACTAATGCCTTGGATCTAGTGAGATACATTTCAGAGTTTCCATGTTGGAACAATTAGTAAATAAACCTGTTTGGAGCCACCTTGTTTACAGGCAGAGTTAATAGGACACCATGCACTGACAAGTTGTGGGTGACTGTCCAGAGGGTCACAGTTCTCTGGGCGGCAGGGAAAGGCTCTTTGCTCTCCAGTTTAATGATGAACTGGTTGTGTGGGGTGTAGGTCTGACTTGCAGGCAGGCATGGCCCTTAGTGTTCGTCCAAGTCCGGGTTCAGGGATTCAAAGGCCAGGGAAGTGGTGAGCAGTGCCTGCAGCCAAGGAACTAGGGAGGCTGAAGGAACAAAGTGATTGACTAGACCTATGCTTGGCTGCCCGGTGGCTTGAGTGGCTGATAAGCCAGCATCCAAGGCTGCCTTTTTGATCAGTGGAAGCCAGAAGTCAGAATTCTTATTCAGAAATTCTAGTTACAGACATTAGGTTAAAACTTAAGCACGTTAGTTGAGGGTCACATGCAAGGCAGCTTGTGGTTTCCTGTACCTTCCATACACCTCTTGCTCAGCCATTGCAAGGAGGAGCCTAAGGCGATTTCTGAGCATCCCGAAGCAGGGAGCGTCTTCCCCTGTACAAGTCGGATCCCAGCCATGGATCAGTACAGTCCAGCCCAGACCTTGCTCAACAAATCAGGGGCAGTAGGGGACAGCAGTAGGGGATCTTCTTGGGGTCCCTGACACACTTGAGGTGCCCCAGAGCCTCCTCTTAGCTGGAGCAGATGCCTGGAGTGCTGAATTGGGGCTGGGCCTCCCAAGGTGAGAGCTTTCTCCAGTTGCTCATGGGCCCTCTGGCTGGTGGATCTTCCTATGAATGACCAACTGAAACTTCCAGTCAAAGCCGCACCCACAGTCCCGGCAGAAGTGTCGCCGCTGGCCTACATGGCTCTTGCGGTGAATGACAAGCTGTGACTTCCAGCTGAAGCTGCGCCCACACTCCACGCACACATAGCCAGGAAGGCCAGTGGAGTGCCGAATGGCCGGCTCCCGGGACACCTGTGGTGGCCTTTCCAGGCCTGACTCACCCAGGTGTGTGCGATGGTGAATGATAAAAAGGGACTTCCAATCGAAGCTGCGGCCGCACTGCTCACAAGTGTACAGCTTCCGAGGTGTAGGCCTAGCAGGGGCTTCAAGCAGTGGTGTGGGAGACAGGCCTGAAGGGTCCTTGCAAAGGCTCTGGCTCTCACTTGGAGAGGATGTGCAGGCTTGAACTAGCTCTGGACCTGCAATGGCTCCCACTTCGGGGAGATGGCTCCTGAGGGACTCCGGTCCTGCATGTGGGGTCTCCTGTTTTGGCCTCAGCTCAGACTCAACATGTATATTTGGCTCTAGCAGCGGCAGGCTTGCTGGGTTGGGGAGAAGTTCATGTGGGAGCTCGGTCACACGGGGGCTTGCACAGAAGTGTGCGGGTAGGTACCTTCTGGTGGGAGAGAGATGCAGCCAGATGCTGGGCCGCTGCACTGGGGGCCCCGTGGGGGTCCAGCACATGCAGGGAGGCACGTGAAGGAGGGGGCAGGGAAGACAGGGCACAGGGGGTAGTAGAACCTCACCCTGGGACACCAGTGTGCCATACTTCTCCAGCATCACGCCCCAGTACAGCTCCTTTTGTGATGAGTCCAACGGGCCCCGCTCCTGCTGCAAGGATGCAACCAGTTACTGCCTCTCCCACCCAGCCTCACATCCCTACCCACCACCCAGTGGGTGGCGGGGCACCCAATCTTCATCTGTAGCACGCTAGAGACCAAGTCAGAACTGGCATTTGTGAGGCCTGGGTCAGCTTTCATCTGTCCACTGTCTTCTCAGTGGCGAGAAGGACTGAAACTGTGGGTGGGTTTTCCACAGACACCATGGCTGTCCCCATCCTTGTCTGGAAGGACAGTAAGAGGCCAGGAGACCACCTGGGATTCGGCCACCTTTTTCAAGACTCCCTGGGGGTGAGAAATGTTTTTCTTTTGGCCTTTATTGGGGTGTGTAGCCCAGGCTGGCTCAGACTCACTATGGAGCTGAGGATGACTTTAAACTTCTGATTTTCCTGTCCCTACCTCCTGAGTTCTGGGATTACAGGTGAGCGGTACCATGCCAGTTTGTGTAGTGATGGGGATAGAACCTAGGACCTCGTGCATGCTAGGCAAGCCCTCTACCAACTGAGCTACATCCCCAAAACTTTTATTTATTTAATTTTATTTTTGAGAAAGGGGATTAAGGAGCCAGGCATGGTGGGGCACACTTTTGATCCCAGTGCTCAGTTCAAGGCCAGCCTGGGCTACAGTTCAAAGACAGCCAGGGCTGTGTAGGGAGGTGCTGTTTCAAAACAAAACAAAACCAAAAAGGTTGGGGAGGAGGGGCGACGCTAAGCTTAAGAATAATGAGGAACTTCAGGACCGGGATGAGGTGAGGAGGCAACGGTGATGGAGAAAGCTCCAGAGATTTTGCAGCTGGTTCAGGCAAGGTCTGAAGAGGGTAAATTTGGTGTCAGGACAGAAGACTACCTATACTGGCCTTCCCAAGAAAGAATTCCTGGTGTAAGATATCCACCCCACTCCTTGCCCTAAGATCTGCCATATAGGTCTTTGATAGGTTAGGAAAATAATAATAATAATAATAATAATAATAATAATAATAATAACCCAAAGGATAAGCCAAAGCCAATCTGGAGAAAAGGGAAGCGGACAGCTACATCTAGAGGACATGCTGACTGGATGAGGACACCAGAGAGGCATCCCAGAGGGGTTTCTTAACCTTGAGGTACACCTTAACTAGACAGTCCACTGAGGAAGGGAGCTCCCAAGTGCAGGGGCTCAGGGACGGAAGGGACCTGGAAAAGATAAGATCCCTCCCTCTCCGCATTAACTGCACACACTCAGGTAGCAGGGGCTTTAAACTAAGGTTCCAGGTCACTGTACTTTGAGAAGGGCAGTAGAAGGGACTTGAGGCATATTCGGGGAGAGCATCTTGATTTGCTCTCAGGGATGCAGGAACCCTGCTGTGGCAGTCACCTCTCTACCTGCACACATAACAGCTGGCCGATGGCCTCCAGGTATTGCAAGCCTTTCCAGTAACTGGCTTCTCTGGAGTGAGGAAGCCATGCCCACCAGTTCTAGCTGCTCTGGACCAGGCCTGGGACCTGAGGCCTAAGTCTTTTCCAATTAGACACTACCAGTCTAGTCCAGCTCTCAGAACCTGCTGGAAGGGAAGGCATTTACTACTCAGAAATAGTAAAACAAAACAAAAGCAAAACCACATGGCAGCAGATCTTACAAAACCACAAGGCAGAATACAACCAACAGAGACACCCCCAAGGCCTGCCTTTCCTGCTGCAGGCTGCTTACCTGGATCCTTTCTGGGTAGGAGGATGTGGAGGCTGGTTCCTGGTGTTCAACATGTTCCCCAGGGGCCTGGGCTAGAAGGAGGGGGCTTGGGACTGAGAAAGACAAGAGATGGGAAGGAGTATCAAGCTGTGATTACTGCAATGGCCTTGGCTTGCCTCTGCCACATGACATGGGTCTTGTGGCTTCACAGGATTCCAGTTTTGTAATCTCTCCAGGGTCCCTCTCCCAGCTGGGGACATCCAGACTTATTTTAGGAGTCTTAGCCCTGACACAACCTCTTGTAGGATACCCCACTACCAACACACACACACACACACACACACACACACACACAGAGAGAGAGAGAGAGAGAGAGAGAGAGAGAGAGAGAGAGAGAGATTTGAAATTCTGATGTATCCCCTTACCCATCTCCTGCCCATCAGCATTGGCTTCTTCCTTCACACTGCAATTGATCTGGGTAGATCTGTCTATCCCAGAATTCCGTAGTAACTCTGAAGGGCCTGCCTCAGAGGACTCCATTGCAACTGAGACATGGTGGCTCCCTGAAGATTCCTCTGTCTGCTGGACTGTAAGAAGCATCTTTGGCTTCAGGATGTGGGCTGTGATCTGAAGAGAAGTGTGTCACAGGGGCTCTACCTTCAGTCCATCCCTCTAAGAAGCTAATGTCATTGCACTCACCCAGCCCAGCAGCTGCCCAGGATCATGTTGCAGCCCCTCAACCAGGACCGCAGCATCCTGAGGGCTTCCTGGTCGCTGCCCCCGTACCCAGGCCTGGATCTCAGAGGGCAACACACCAAGGAACTGCTCCAAAACCAGCAATTCTATCATCTGCTCTTTGGAGCGGGACTCAGGCTGCAGCCATTGGTGACACAACTCTCGAAGGCCGGACAGGGCCTCTCGGGGCCCCTCTACCTTCTCATAGCAGAAACCCCGGAATCTGAGTCGTGCCGCCTCAGTCTCCTCAATAGTGGTCTTGGAGTCCCTGAGGGATAGGTGTGGGGACCCCAGAGGAGATGGCATTCTTGTTTTGAAGGGTCTTTTTGGAGCTGTCAAGAGGGACCTACAGAAAAGGAGGAACCAGAGTGTCATCTGTCATCTAAGGCCAAAAGCACACACCAGACTTCTCCTAGGTGCCAGGAAATAGAACCCCGAGTGCTTCAAGGAAGGTCACAGGAGGTGCAAGCTCAGAGCAGTTGAGACCTGGAGGATGCCTTGATGATAAATGCCTGGGTGGAAGGTGTCCAAGGACCTTCTAGGAAACTGCAAATGGCTGGCTCAAACATTTGGGTACAGCAGAGGACGACTGTGGCGTCCCCAGCAGACAAAGAATCAGGAGGGGACAGAACCGGCATTCGGGGTGACCCTGGGGGCTTCAGTCAGAAGGCAGATCAGGCTGTGCCATCTGAAGAGGTGGCTCTGGAGTCCGAGTACAGAGCTGGAACAGAGCTGAAAGCCTGGGTGCACTCCCAGAGGCCTATATGGGCTTGGTGATACTGCTCGCTGACAAAAGCATTAACCGTGGATGCCACACACTGCCTGAGTCTACGCCCATGAAACTCCCAGGTAAAACCAAACCAAATAGCAGTGTATTGTGTGGAGTGGTAAACTGGAACCTGTGCCCCAGTCCTTAAGAGGTTCTGGGTTGAAACCGGCTCTCCTGGGACACCTGTCCTGTCCAGAAGAACCTTAGAGGGGCTGAAGAAATGGCTTAGTGGTTAAGAGCGCTTGGCTGCTCTTTCAGGGGACCAGGGTTCATTTCCCAGCATCCACAAGGCAGCTCACAGAAGAACCCTTTCAGAAGGAAGGGATCCTATGTTCTGGGTTCAAAGGATGGGGGGCGCTCTTGGAGATGCTGCGCTCGCCGCGCCATGAGTGCGCTCACCTCTGACGCCTCCTGGCGTCCGCTGGGGCACTTTGCTGGAAGGGAAGCTACACCGCGCGCCCCACCGCCACTCGCAGGATGCACCGCCTTGCGCGTTACCCTACCGGTCTGGCCAATCCTGCACCTGCCCCACAGGCACGGCCCCCTCCGCACGGACTACGTCTCCCATGAGCCTCAGCAAGGACGACAGCGCGTTTCCAGGGCCTCTTACGCGCGATCTGCCTCGTTGCTCTTCTTGAGCCTGCGGTGTCGTCGCAGATTTCCGGGGGTCCCCTCTTTTGGCTTGACAACCGTTCTTCCTTTGCACTCCAGCCCGGACGGCGGGTTAGCCTCCTTGCGCATGTGTACAGCGGACCTGGTTTCTATTGGCTGATGAGGTGTCCTGACCAATTAGAGTTGGCGTTCGGCTACAAGAAGGGAGCATCACTCCACGTCTCCTAGGTAGCAGCTAGGGCTCCTCTTGCTGTTCCCAAGGCAACACTGTAAGCGTCTCCCTACAGCGGAGAGAGGACCTAGGTGCCGGTTCCAGCCGATCCCGGAAGACCCAGTATGGCCTTTGTTATACCCCGTTAAGCTCCATGGATATTGTGGGGGCAATACGCCCGTGGGTGGGCAAGCATTCAGAGGAGGTAACCTTGTGATTATCCCCGCACTAACTGTCTTTAGATAACAGTACTCCTAATAAAGATGGAGGGTTCTGTCTGAGATTATGAGAAGACACACTCAGCCTTTAATTGGTGGCCCATGTTGATTTTTTTTTCCCCCCAAAGCCTTTTTTGGAAAAAGGCTTTTTAAAAATAAAGTTAATGGCATTGTTTGTTTGCTTGCTTGTTGTGTGGGGGGAACAGGGTCTCAAAAAAAAAAAAAAAGGCTTCAGCTGTCCTATATGTATACGTAGATGTACTATGTATATGTAAACCATGCTGACCCGGTGCTTACTGAGAGATCCTCCAGCCTCTGCCTCCCGGATTGCTGAGATTAAAGGTGTTTGCCACCACAAGCAGCAATCAATGGCTGCTAAATTTATTTGGAGATGGTTAGTTTTGTTTCCACATGCCAAGAGTCTGAACCATGATAGAATCATTTAGTCCTGAAGTGGATCTGTCTATTCTGGTTTCTTCTGATTGCTGGGACTCCCCGCTCTCCCCGCCCCCCTTTGGCTGCCAGCTGCTAGTGGTGAGCAGCAGTTCTGAACATCTGAAACTCTTGAGCAGTTGTGTGGGTAAAATTTGTCAACTCGGCTTACCAGCCGAACTTGAAAGGATGGAAAATACAGCCTAACTCTCCAATGACTCTCCAGGAAGCTAGACGTTTAAAAATACTATCTAAAAAGCCCTAAATACCTCAAATCCCAGACCCTGTCCTCTGCCAGTAAATAGGCGAAAGGTCACGCTCCTTGCCGCTTATCTGACTTTGTAAACTGCTTGTGAAACTCCACCTCAGTGATCTATCCTAACTGCCATTTGTCACCCCACCTAGGAGCAAATGCAGACCTTCGGGGCCATAGAAAACTGATTGGTCTATAAAGCACGGGCTTGGATGATTTAAAATGATTGGTCTAAAAACTATAAAATGGTTTAAATTGATTGGCCCTCATCGTGTGGGCTCTTGATGCTATGAGATGATTGGTTTACAATGTTCAGGCTTTGATGTAAATCCTATAAAAGCTGTCTCAATTCTGTACTCAGGGACCTCAGTCCTCTACCCCTGTGTGGCGCATGACTGTGGACCCCAGTGCACTTGGAATAAAAATTCCTCATGCAGTTTGCATCAAGACCGCTTCTCGTGAGTGATTTGGGATGTTGCCTTTCCTGAGTCGGAGCATGAAGGTCCACGCTCTGAGGGTCTTTCAAACTCTATCTTGGGAGATGAGGCCTTTTACAGATTCTCTGGACACAGCTCTCACACCCACTCAATGGGCTCCCCAGGCAGCTGTCCCCTGGAAGCCCTCTGTTCTAGGGTGCCTCTCTCAGGTTAGCTAACTCCCAGGCCTTCACTCTGTTGAATCTTGTGGTATTGTTAGACCCACAGAGCGTGGACCTTCACACCCTCACACAGGAAAGGCGACACCCCCAAATCACTCACGAGAAGCGGTCTTGATGCAAATGGCAAGAGGAGTTTTTATTCCAAGTGCACTGGGGTCCACAGTCATACGCCACGCAGGGGTAGAGGACTGAGGACCTCGAGGGCAGAATTGAGACAGCTTTTATAGGATTTACATCAAAGCAAACAAGGCCAGTTTCAAAGCTAGCCTGTTATTTTCATTAGGCCTAAAAGCAAGGTCATGGGATTTTCTTTCTCAAGAATCAGTGGGCTCAGTGGCCTTGTCCTTGAGTGGCTGGGAGAATGTTCTCTCCAGTCAGGGAGTTATCTATATCTATTGGCAGAGGCTCTTGTTTTCTCTGTCTTTCCCTTTTTGTTATGAGTCCCGCCTTTTAGTTATTAATTTTCTTTGTGGACAGGATGACCCATAACAGTTCCCAGACTGTTGTTGCTGATAACAACATTCTTCAGAAACTAGGTGATATGAATAATAATAATAATAATATCCAGAAACCAGTCATCGTGATCAATCTATTTCATGTGTTTTTTTTTTTTTCTGAGCTTTGCATGCATCTAGGGTGATTTTCAAATGCATGCTGATGGACTTTTTTAAATTTTTAACTTTTAGTGGTCATTAGAGTTAAGCTGTACTTTCCATCCTTTCAGTATACCTGGGCTTTAAATCTAGAGCCGAATGTTTACCAGGTAAACAACCATTGAGCTAACCCCAACTCCCTTAGTTACTATGGGTATATTGGGTTGGCTACTGCAATCATTAAAAAAAAATTTTTTTTTTTTTTGAGACAGGACCTACGTTCCCCTGATTAGCTTCTCAGCCATCTTAAAACATAGGGCCTATGGCAACCTACTAACCTTGCCTTTAGGGTAGTGAAATAGAAATTATAGAGCAAATAGCTAGGTCTGATGCTGGGGGATTGATGTTTTCTCTTGGGGCTGGAGTGGGGGTTACCAGTCCTTCCTGCCCAACTGTGTGTAATCTTTGAAATGCTGAATTTTAGATGGGGCAGTGGTACACAAACCTTTAATCCCAGCACTCGGGAGGCAGAGGCAGGTGGATCTCCATGAGTTCATGGCCAGCCTGGTCTACAGAGTGAGTTCCAGGTCAGGCAGGGCTACCCTGTCTCAGAAACAAATAAACAAGCTGAATTTTAAGGTAAAAAACTGATTAGAGTCGGGAATCTTCAATCAGCCATGTTCCCAATAAACAAATCTTTGCTTTGTGTTTTCTCTCTCCCCAGTTGGGGAGTGTGGGTTTATATCTGCCCAGGGAAGTCATGAGGTAGCCCCCAGTGTCTGCTCAGAGTTCGGTTTCCCTGAGTCAGGGGTGACTCATCTACTCTGGGCTTCCAAGTGCGAGTTCATTTGTATCCCTCCGTTGTTACCTGTAGACTCATGTGAGCTAAGAGTGGTGCATGTGTTTGGTTGTCTCTTGTTTTGGTTTTTTCCTTTCCTTTTGTCTCTTTGATTTTTCCAGCTGTGGCTGTCGTGGAACGTTCTCTGTAGACCAGGCTGTCCTCAAACTCACAAAGATCTGCGTACCTCTGCCTTCCTTCCCGGTGCTGGTGCTGGGATTAAAGGTGTTGGACACCACCTCCTTGGGCATTTTTTTTGGGGGGGGGGACAGGGTTTCTACATCCTACTTTGGTCTCTGCCTCTCCACCCTCCAGTTTCAGTTTTCCCCCGTGCTGTGAGTATAGCCAGGTGCTACCAAACGTAGCTTAACAGTTTGACTTAGAAAAATCTCAGGGCGTGTTTTACAGTCAGCCTGTTAAGAGGGGCCAACCAATATAGCCATAGTTGCTGAGGAGGACCAGATGTAGGGGAACACAGAACAGTTCTTGGTACTGGAAGTAGATGCAAGGAGGGTAGAACTAAGGGGCAGTCGGGACACAGCAGAGGAAGCTGGTGAGGATAAGAAGATGGTACTGATCCCAGTCTGAGGGGCCAGGAAGGCTCAGGAAGGCTGCTTCAGGGTTCCTGTGACTATTGGAGAACTCATTTGCTCAATAGGTATCTGGTTCTGAGCCCTCCTGGCATTACACAGGTCCAACCAAGAGCTGAGTAGGCCTACCAGGTATCAGGAGACCTATCACAGAGAACTTGCCCTTATAAGGTCTTGGGCAGCTAGGTTCTGCACAACGCCCCTCCTTGCATGAACTAATGAGGGTTAGTGGACAGATATGTCTGATTCCATTGGGAGTCTAAGGTATAGAAGATAGCTGCAAGACGGCTTGGGGTTTTTTGAGGCAAGGTCTCACTATGTAGCTCCAGCTGCTCCGGACCTTCCTATGTAGACCTGCTTGTCTTTGTCTCTTGAGTACTGGCATTAAAGCTGTCAACACATTTTACCTTTTTTCTTTTTTTTTCTCACACTGTCTCCGTAGCCCTTCACTGGCCTCAAGCTTGCTGTGCAGTCAAGTCTGGTTTTTTAACTCCAGATCCTCCAGTCTCAGCCTCCCAAGTGCTAGGGTTACAGGTAGGCACCGCCATACCTGCAAGATTCTTGAGGTGATGGCGTTGCAGTTCCCACTGGGTGGGAGTCGACTTTGCTCACAATAGCAGACACCATCACAGCACTGCCTCCGTCTTCCTGCCCTTTCCCCTCCCACAGTCTGATCCACAGAGGCCCATCTGCATCAGAACTGCTGCTCTGGGGGCAGTCCGACTCTGCCCAGGTCTCCAGGCTTCCCCCAACCACCTGTGGCCACCAAAGGGATACAGATGAGCCTATCCTACACTGAGCTGCAGACAAACTGTATCTCTATCCTTTAGCTTCTCTGAGAACCCAGATTAAAGCCAAATCCCCAAAATCTCTGTGCTGACATCCAATGGCATGTCTGTGTGCATCCATTTAATACTTTCTGCATTACTGTTCATACAGATGTTAAAAATGTCAAGGTATATCAACTCAACTTTTTGTTTTCTTTTTTCAAGACAGGGCTCTCTGTGTAGCCTTCTTGATTGTTCTGGAACTCACTCTGTAGAGCAGGCTGGCCTCAAACTTAGAGATCCATCTGCCTTTGCCTCTGAAATGCTGGGATCAAAGGTGTGTGCCACCAATGCCTGGCTGTTTTTCTTAAGATAGGGCCTTGCCAGGTGGTGGTGGAACATGCCTTTAGTCCCAGCACTCGGGAGGCAGAGGCAGGCAGATCCCTGTGAGTTCGAGACCAGCCTGGTCTACAAGAGCTAGTTCCAGGACAGGTTCCAAAGCCACAGAGAAACCCTAAGATAGGGCCTATCCTTGAATCGGAGGTGGTGATTACAGGCCTAGTCTAGTTCTTTTGTTTTGAGACAGGGTTTCTGTTTAGCCCAGGCCAGCATTAAACTTGTAGAGATCTGCCTGCCTCTGCCTCTCGAGTGCTGAGTTTAAAGGAATGTGTCACTACATGCAGTTGCTAATTTTTTTTTTTTTTTTAAGGCATGTGCCACCAATGCCTGGGTGCTAATGTATTTTTTAATACTCCCCTCCATTGACCCAAATCTTTCCTCTTCATTTTCCCATAGGAGACAGCTGAGGTTCAGAAACAAACCATTTATTTGCCTGACGCTTGCCTGCACCAAGGAAAACTGAATCCTTGAGACCTGGGGGTATTTCTCCAGCTGCTTGTTTGAGCCCAGGCGGATCCTCCAGCCACCTGTACCAACTGCCTGCTCTTTTCCTGTTTTCCTAGCCACAGTCAGGAAATACTCAAGTGGGATCAACATGAAGATTATGTCTGTGGGTCACCCACTGATTCTGGGGGGAGTCCTTGTCTGTACCACCAGTCCCAGGGGGTACATGCCTCTCCAGAATGGGTTCTTTCAGGGTGTAGGTGTGAACTGTAGCTGAACAACACACATACGTAAATAGAACTGAATGGCAAGTCTTCCTCAGATAACCGGGCATCTCAGTGGATTTGCTGAGGGCACAGGCTTTTTAACAGGGAGTCAGTGAAGACGGGGAAGGGCATAGCTTTGACCTCAGGCCTCAGCTAGTTTTGGAACCGCTGCTGGGCCTAAGGTGGACTTGGGACATGTACCATCTAAGGATGCCCCCAGAGACCTGGCTTGGGAGTGCATGCCGCCCCTGGGCCTCCGCAGGGCCTTCTCTCCCGTGTGGATCCTCTGGTGATGGAAGAGTGCAGGGCGCTCACGGAAGGCACGGCCACACTGTGTGCACACAAAGGGCTTCTCACCGGTGTGGATGCGCTGGTGGCTGAGTAGTACTGCGCCCTTGGCAAAAGCCTTGCCACAGTCCGCACAGCGGAAGGGTCGTTCGCCAGTGTGCAGCAGCTGATGCTGTGTGAGGTTGGAGCTGTGGCTGAAGGCACGGCCACACTGTGGGCATGAGAAAGGCTTCTCTCCCGTGTGCACGCGTTGGTGCTTAAAGAGCGAGGAGCCCTGACTGAAGGCTGCACCACAGAGCGAGCAGGCATAGGGTTTCTCCCCGGTGTGCGTGCGCTTGTGCTGGATGAGGTGCGAGTTGCGGCAGAAGCGGCGGCCACACTGAGCACAGGCATAGGGCCGCCCTCCCGCGTGGATCTTGCGGTGCTGACTGAGGTTGGAGCCGTGGCTGAAAGCCTTGCCACACTCGCTGCAGTGGAAGGACTTCTCGGCCGTGTGGATGCGCTGATGGCGCACCAGTGAGGAGCTGTGTCGGAAGGCCTTGCTACACACCATGCATGCGTAGGGCGTCTCCCCACTGTGGATGCGCTGGTGCTGAGTCAGGTGTGATGTCTGGCTGAAGGCCTTGCCACACTGGGCGCACTCGTACGGCCGTTCTCCTGTATGAGTGCGCAGGTGCTTGAGGAGGTCTGAGCTCTTCACGAACACTTTGTTGCATGCCCTGCATTCAAAAGGTTTGTCCCCAGAGAGAAGACCTGGGCCAGCCTGGAGAGCCTCGCCTAGCTCCTCCCATATTGGGGGCTCCGGAACACTAGGGTCACTATGAGATTCGTGCCAAGCCCCACTCATTCCATGACCCTCCTCTGCCCCATGGAGGTCTGAGATGCTTTGGAAGACTCTCCCAGGGGTTAGCTGCATCTCTGGCTTTTGCTGCTCTGCTACGCGTGGCTGCTTTCCCGGCACCAGGAGGTCAGAGAAGGCCTTTACTGAATTTGAACCATCTTCAGGAAGTCTCACTGGGGAGGTCAATCGTAGGCTCACAGTTGTGTCATTGCTGCTGGGACCTAGCAGTAGCTGCTCCCAGTAGATCACAGATACCCCTGTGGCTTTTCTCTGCAGAGATGGGGAAGCACTCTGGTGTCCCTCCAGGAATTTTGCATCAGGGCAGACATCAGTAGGAGGAAGGACATTAGAAGGTAACCCATCAGAACCGTCACAGGTAGCCCTTGGAAGTGCTGCATCTCTAGGCACATGTCTGCCCCTTGCACTGTAATGGGATCCTGAAGGCAGAGCAAAGAGAGTTACCTGGGTCACCTGGCCAGGAATGAACCACAGCAGAGTGCCTGGGCAGTCGGGGAACCCTATGAAATGGGTGCAAAAGGGTAGCGAGGGCTGGTCCTGGGAGAAGTTGGCAGGGAACAGCTGACAGCTGACAGCTCTTGGTTCTCCAGACAGCAATGGCCCTCCATGGACAAGACTCTGCACTGCCTGTCCCGGGGGCCTTTCTCTCAAGCACGCATGTGCTAGCTAGCCGGCTTTCTCCTTGTGTTCATCTCTTGAGTCTACGCAGCACTCATCAACATTGTTTGCTGGCTGCCTTTCCCAGGCATTATCCCCACATTGCACAACAGTGTACCGGCTGGTGCTGCGTGCACGTGCCAGGAACGGCCCGGCCAGAAGTGTTCAAACAACACTGGGAAGAAGGAATGACCCTGCAAATGTGACAGCCCGATGTGGAAAGTGACGCCACACAGCACGGGTGAGGCAGAGTCTCTTCCTGCATGGACACAGCGCCTGCGCCCTTAAAGTTTTCCCTTTAAGGGAAGGCCACAAGATGAGAAAAGGGTTCAGAAAGGGGAGAGAGCTGGGCCAGAGACAGGGAAGGGAAGTGTCCATGATACTAGGAAGGGGAGAAAGGTGTAGCCCAAGGTGAGTTTACCCTAGGCCTAGGCGGAGCCTAACTAACTTACCAAGGCTGGGTCTTCTTCGGGCTCTCCTGCCTGGGCCTGGATTTGTCCTATTGGGAACCCAGGGTTCCTCACCACGCTGGAGTTGGATGATCACACGAGGCCGGGAGACAGAGAGTCCTATGAAGGGAGAAGGAGCAGGTGAGACCAGCCCCAGCTCGGGACAGTCCAGCCCCAACAGAGAGCAGGATGAGGAGTGGATATCATGGATAATCAACTATGTAATCTACATAGCCCAAAGGTCATACCACAAGGACCACCACAGGGCCAGCACAAGGGTTCCCACAAGAAACCACTGGGTTAGCAGCTCCAAATGAAGGGCTTAGAACCCAGTCACAGAAGAATATAGCCAGCCAGCACCTCAGGGACACAGGAAAAGGTTGACCTTATCAGATTGCATATGTTCTGGGCCCCCATCTTCCTCACATGGCCCATGGCCAGAGGGCCCCACTCACAGGCAGTTAGTGATGAGAGGGCACAGTCGTAATGGCCTCCAAACCTGGTACCCTCAGCTGGCTGCCATACCTGGTCCCTGCTTTGCTTCCAATGGAGGATTCAGGGCTTTACCTATGGAGTCTACAAGTGCGAAGTTTTCCAGCATTACATGGCGGTACAGGGCTCTCTGAGCTGCATCCAGGAACATCCACTCCTCCTGGGAGAAGTACACAGCCACGTCCTCAAAGGCCATCAGGCCCTACGACAGCAAGAATGAGACAGTGTCTGTGCTATGACTGTGAGGCAGGAGCAAGCTCCTGGTCCTAATGGCTATGTCCCCTTGATGCTTCTCAGACACTTATCTTCCTTCCCTGTAGTACTGGCTCAGGAGGCAGAGGCAGGTACATAACTGTGAGTTCAAGGCCAACCCCAAATAGTGAGTTCCAGGACAGCCAGGACCAATGTAGAAAGACTTTTGTCTCGAAACACACACACACACACACACACACTGGCTGGGGGATGGTGGTGCAAGCCTGTAATACCAGCACTCAGGAGGCAGATGTGCCCCGGCCCTCGGGGTCAGTGGACGGGGACCCTGAGGGAGGGAGGGAGAATGAGGAGACACGAGAGATGGGGACAAGACAGTCTTCTGATCAAGTCTCGTTTATTGAATATAAGCACAGGGTTCAAGTAGTGGAGAAACGAGGGAATGGGCCAAAGGGAGCATGTGAGGGAGGCAGAACGTCCTTCCAAGCAGAGTGCGGGTGTCTGCTGTAAGATAACGTGCTGTACCATAAGCCTGCAGCTGGGACTCTTTCAGGGTCAGGCTGCATCATGTTTAACAGGAGGACAGTCATAGGGGAATGGAAAATTACCAGTGTATTAGTATCTAAGAGAGTAGTAGGAAAGATGGCTGTTGAGATGCTAACTTTGCTCTGGGGTTCCCCACATAGAGGCAGGTGGATCTCTGTGAGTTTGAGGCCAGCCTGGTCTACAGAGATAGTTCCAGGACAGCAAGGGCTGTTAAACAGAGAAACCCTCTCAAAAAATAAAAAAGAAAGGAAGAGAGAGAGGAAACCAAAAACGAAACATACAACAACAACAAAAACCCCACAAAAAACCCACAACCACAAAGTTGGCCCTTCAGAACAAACATAAACAGATAATCCCAGCCTCTGTGCTATGGGGTGCGGGTAAGGGGCGGGAGGTGGGAGTGGCTTCATCCAGGAAGTCAATCTTTCTTCCATACCAGTGTTTCATTTCCTTTCTGCTCTTCATCGACTCCTCCCCTTGCGCAGCAACCTGCAGGATTCTTCCCCTCACAGCCACACACAAACAAGCCTTTCTTCATTGCTCTCAGATCCTAAGTGACCACTCTTGATCAAGTCTGTGAAACTACCCCTCTTCAATTCTCAGGTCCTGGCTCTAGACACCAGGACCAGTTACCTGGACATGCATTACTTTAGGCCCACCAAACCAGTCCCCTCTGGGACATCCACATCTACAGTAGCTCCATTGTCCCAGATGCTTTAAGCTGACAAGAGGGAGAGTTCTAGACTCACAACCAGGGTTCACACTCAAACCTGACACATCAGCATCTCTACCCATACTTCAGCCACTTTAACCACTACCATTGCTAATCTTGGCCAGAGCCCACCAACATTTCCATGGGGCTTGGGGGTAATACTTTGTTTTTCATAATGATACCTCCTCCATGTCTGTTCTACACTCAGAAAAAGATAGGATGCTTTAAAAATCCTACCTGAGGGGCTGGGTGTGGTGGTTTGTGCTTTTAATTCAGGAGGCAGAGGCAAATGGTTCTCGGTGAGTTCAGAGACAGCCTGGTCTACATATCAAGTTTCCCACCAGCTAGATCTATAGGGAGATGATGAGAGATGGCTCACTGGTTAAGAGTGTTTGCTGTTTTTCCCAGAGGACATGAATTCAGCTCCCAGCATCCACATTAGATAAGATGGCTCACTAAGTGCCTGTAACTCAGCTCCTGGGGAACTGACACACATACAAATACTCCCACACAAATGTACATAATTAGAAATATAAAAAAATCTTTTTAAAACCCTAACTGGGAAACAGGCCAGTCTATGTTTAAAGCACTCTGTGTCTTCCAATGCATTTGGGACAAAGTCCTAACTCCTCTTCCTAAAATTTCAACGGCACAAGACCTCCCTTCCTTGTCCATTCCACATCTAAATTGCTAAGTTCCAGGCTGGGGATGTAGCTCAGTTTGTAGCATTTGCACGATCTGCACAAAGCCTTGGGTTCCATCCCCAGTATTATACAAACTAGGTGTGGCGGTGCATGCCTACAAACCCAGCACTTGGGAAGTGGATGCAGGGGGTAAGGGAAACCAGAAATTCAAGGCCATTCCATTCTTGGCTACACAGCTAACTTGAGGCCAGCCTCAAAAGAAGAGACACAGCCTTCAAACTATAAAAGTCTCTGCTTGGCTCTGGCCGGTGTGGGTCCTTCGCTTTAACTTTCTTCCATCCCTTACACTCTTGGCTATCACATACGAGCCTTCCACACCGGCCAGCCTCACTGACCTGGGCTGCTGGAAACAACAGCAAGAGGGCAAGCCAGGACGCCTGGTTGGCCCACGGAAGGATCCCTACACTCACCGGCGCTGCATCTGTCAGGGGCCAGGTCGCCGCGGTTCGAATCTGCCATGGGGGCGGGGCACGGCGGGCGGGAGACCCGGGCCTAGCCCGTCCCCGCCCACGGCCTCGCGCAGCCCGCCGGGGCCTCAGTTTCCCGGTTAGGCAAGGGCGTTGTACGCCCAGAGCGCCGCCGAAGGACTGAGGCTGGGGGGATGGAGAATACGTGGCTCCGGGAACGGTCCCAACGGTGTCAACCGTCACATACGAGTCAACCGGGGAAACTGAGGCTCGGAGGAGGGGCCGCCGACTTGCAGAGCCGACGGGTGGGTGCTGAGCCACGGCCCGAAGCGGGCAGCTGCGAGGAGCGTCCTCGCTTGCCCTAGTCTTGGGTCCCCAGAACCTCTTGGAGAATGCAGAATCGGCCGGGTCCCTCGCGCGCCAATCGGGATCACCCGTGTGGCCCGAGGCCGGTCTGCAAACTGACAACTAGACCGCCGGAAGCCCCGCCTCCCCGGCTCGCCTTGGCCAGTGCACAATACCGATGCTGGGGTAAACGTAGTTCCTGCTGGCTTGCCTGAATGACAGGCGGTGCCTTCCCAGTAACCATGGCCACGGCCAAGCGTCTTTCCCCCGACTCTCCCAACCCCGGCGGAGTGCTGGAAAGAGGTTTACGACCGACCACCGTCAGGTTTGGACGGGGCCCGAGCATCAGCAGGGTCTCCTGGGTACGTTCCGAGACCGGTAGGCGGCCCTGGACCAAAAAAAGCTAGAGATGCAGAAGTGGGAACTTCGCGGTTTCCGGAGGCAGGCGACACTAAGCAGGGCACCCAAGGAAAAAAAAAAAAAAAAAAAAAAAAAAAAACCTAATAGGAACCGCGCCTTGAGTGGCAGAGCAGCAGCAGGCATGGTAGTTTACTCCTTCAGTCTCAGCACTTGGGAGGCAGAGCGAATGTTTGTGAGTTCAGGGCCAATCTACAGAACGAGTTCCAGGACAGCCAGGGTTGTTACGCTGAGAGAAAACTTGTCTTGAAAACACAAACAAAATCTAAAATAACAAAGCAAAACGGAAAATTGTGGTGTTGTTGGTGTGTGTGTGTGTATGCTGGAGAGATGACTCGGTGGTGTACAGAGCAAACTCCAGGACAGCCTGAGTTTTTACACAGAGAAACTGATGTGAAATAAGCAAACCACAAAAATATCACAATGAAATCTACTACACTGTGTGTTGATTAAAAAAACCAAACTAAAAGTTAAAAGGAAAAAAGAGTCAAGGTCAGGTCTGCTATCTCTTATTTTCAGATCCTCGCACAGATCAACTGTTATTCTCCTACACTTAGGCTGCTTGTCCGCAGGCCACATAGTCCTTGCCTTTCCCCACACATCACAATATTGATTCTTCATTCCCTTGGGTTCAATTTAAGTGTTTGTGACACATACTATTTTGGAGAGGCAGGGCTGTCTCAGTGTGGATTGTTGTGGAAGAACAGTAAAGGGTTTTTGAACACACACACACACACACACACACACACACACACCCCGTATTGCACCACGAGATGAAGCTTGTTTTAGGATTATTTTCCTGGTGTTTAGAGTTCTTTAATTCTACATATGCTTGTCTCCCAAAATAAAGAAGGGTTGGGCTGGAGAGATGGCTCAGTGGTTAAGAGCACTGGCTGCTGGACCAGAGGTCCTGAGTTCAATTCCCAGCAACCACATGGTGACTCACAAATGTCGGTAATGAGATCTGTTGCCTTCTTCTGGATGCAGATAAAACATTATATACACGATAAATAATAAACAAAGGGCCCTTGGGTCTTTTGTTCAACAGTGGGCTCTCAAACAGCATGGGTTAAGAGCTGGATGTGTTGGCACCTGGATTTCTAGTAGTTGGGAGGTAGAGGCAGAAGGGTCAGGGTTCAAGGGCATCTGGGCTACAACACCAATTCCAGAAGTTAGAAGAATACACCAAGGGGATAATTTGAGGCCAGTCTGGACTATAGAGGACTATAGAATAAGTCTGACACACACGCGCGCGCGTGCGTGTGCACACACACACACACAGAGAGAGAGAGAAGAAAAAGGAGCCAGATGTGGTAGCACATGCTTATAATCCCAGTACTTTGGAGAAAGACTGAGGTGAATCTATTCAACGTCATTTTTGACTACACACAGTGAGTTGACTACATGGGACCCTGTCTCCAAAAGAAGAAAGTGACCCGTGGGATGGTTCAGCAAGGAAAGTACTTGTCACCAAGCCTGACAACCTGAGTTCCATCCCCAGGTAGAAGAGGAGAACTGACTCCCACAAATTGTCCTCTAACTTGTACATAGCACCATAGCCCACAGCCATTCCCATCCAAAATAAATACAGGCAATCAAATATTTTCTTTAAGGAAAGAGGTGGTTGACTGTGGTGGTACAAGCCTTTAATCCCAACACGCCAGAGGGAAGCTCACCTCTGTGAGTTCCAGGTCAGCCCGGTCTATGAAATATTTCCAGGCCAGCCAGAGCTAAATAGTGAGACCCTGTCTCAAAAATCAAAACAAGCAGTTGGAGAGATGGCTTGACACTTACTGATCGTGCAGAGGAGCCGGGTTTGGTTTACAACACTCACATCAGGCTTCTCCCAACTACCTGTAGTTCCATTTTCAAGGGATCTAACACCCTCTGGCTCCAAGTACATCTGCATATATGTAATATATAAACACATGCAGGCACATCTTATATACACATAAATAAAAAATTAAATATTAAAAAATGAAAACACAATAGGGGAAGAACCAGCCTGCTCCATTTTAGGTTTAAAAGCCATCTTATAGTGAAGAAAAACTAGGCTCATTGCTTTTTATGATTAAACCTGTCTCTCTGGGATTTTTTTTTTTTTTTTGTTTTGTTTTGTTTTGTTTTGGTTCGGTTTTAGAGACAGGGTTTCTTTGTGTAGCCCTGGCTGTTCTGGAACTCACTCTGTAGATCAGGCTGGCCTGGAACTCAGAGATCCTCCTGCTTCTGCCTCCCAGATATGGGTTTCCTGGAGAGAAACCCTGAGGGAACTGAGAAGGGCCAGGTTCTAAGAGCAATAGGTTGTTATCGGATTGGAGACAGGAGAGAGTTTCTGAGTGAGGTGCTTAGAGCATCTGTGACACGCGTTTCTAAGGACAAGTTGGAAGTTGGCTGGTGCCAACCTTGACCACAGTTACTGGGACACAAGTGCGGTAAAAAGACACCATGTTCTACAAAGCCAGGCAGTCAGAGAGGACTGTTGGAAGAGGACAGTACAGGAAGAAGCAAGACTTTGTAAAGGTAGCCCTTCGCAGGGCATTGTACAGGCAAGGGTGCGGAGACTAGACATCAACACAGGTGCTTGCTGTCCCCAAAAGTGCAGGCCGCATCAAACAGTAATGGCACTTCCTCTCCCGAAAAGATCAAACGTCAAAGGGCAGCAGGTGACAGACAGTATGGGCTCTTCTGGCATCCTGCTGGAAACGCCTCTCTCCATGGATGCCACCCAGTGAGCACAAGCGGAGACTGGAGCACAAGTTGGCATTAAATGCTGTGCGATGGGGGGGTGGGGGAGGAACAGGTCTTTCAGAGAGAAGAAGCCTGTCTCACAGAACCAGTTTTCAATAACTAAGGGTATATCAGCTCAAGACATGCTACGTGGAAGCCAAGGACAGAAGACCTGAAGTATAAGGGGTAAAGTAGACAAAGCGACTTGGACAACGCCAGTTAGAACTCGGGAATCAGGGAATCAGGGAACAATATCCGAATTGGGCCAGGAACGCTAAAAAGGCTCTCCTGGGTGTCGGGTCGAGGGAGCACAGCCCACTCCGACAGCCCTCCACACCCGGGTTGGATTCACAGGGACGGACCGACCCTCTCTGGCCGTAGCTTGCACGTTTCCTCTCTTTTCCTAGTCTGAAATGCGAAGGCAGAGATTCCTAAGGAAGACCAAGTGCTTTGCGAGGCTGATTCGTCCCACGACAGACCGTAACAAGTGTAGTGGGAGCCACCTGTACAGTTGCGCAGTTGTACAGGTGGGGAGCACGGCGTCACTGTAAAAGAAACAAGGTTTCAGAGTCCCCAGGCGCGTCAGCAGGACCGGCAAGAAGCAGCCAGCCGGGAAATGGCCGGGCGACGCTAATGGCCTTAGTTAGTTAGAGCTGTTGTCTTCCCGAGCTGACACACGCCACAGGCGATCGTTGGGTGGCCAGACGACATCGGGGCTGTGGGGAAGGGCGTGCGCTGATGCCACGGAGGCAAAACGTCCTGGGCGCTGTCTCCTCCGCTCCGGTCTCCGCGACCCCCGGGTCTTCCTGGCCGCAACCCCCTGACGACACCCAGCGCGGCCGAAGAGGCGGGTCCCAGCCCGTCGTTGGCCCAGCGTCCCTTTGGCCCGCCCAGCGGAGAGGTTTCTGGGAGTTGTAGTACGCGTCGCGTGATCACCGACGCGGCGCCTTTTGCTTCACGATCACCGTGGCAACCACCAAGCGGCGCCCTGATGGTTTCTGGGAAACAGTGCGGCACTGTCTGAGGACCCCGAGCCAATGAGACCTCAGACAGAGATCGGGTTCAAATCCGGAGCGCGGCAGTGGACCGGGAGGGACCCCCCGGTCCCCATGTGGCCAAGGTGTTCCGACCTGTGGCACGTTCCTCGTGCAGCCTCTCCTACCCCCTGGTGCTGCGCTGGAAGGCTCAGACAGAATGCTCGCACGTAGTGTAACCCAACGCTAACTAGCATGTCAGCCCTTCAGGGCCTGGGTCTTTCCTCCTCTGCCACCTGCACCAAGGGGCTCGAGTCTCCGAGCCTTAGGTGGATTTCCAGGTTAGGGAGACCGAGAGCCTCCACTGGCACCACACCCAATCCGTTAGGACCTGTCCAGCCCCCTGGGTTCCCATAGAGCTGGTCGCTCCACTGAGGAGAGGGGAGGGTACCCACCCACCCACCCAGGTTCTCGTCCAGAGATCCAGGACCTGTTGTTGTAAGAGGTGGTATCCAAAACTTTCGGTGTTCTCATTCCTGTGTTTTAGATGACTGTCTCGGGCTGTAGAGATGGCTGAGGAGTTAGTTAAGAGCATGCGGTTTAACAGGAGCCAAAAACGGGTAGTTAGCTGGAGCATCGTTTCGACCCTGAGTTTCTAGAAGACGGTTGGGTACTTTCCCAAGGGACTTTCCCCATAGAGGGGATGGTTAGGGTGGGGATGGAAAGGCCAGCCCGGCGGTAACAACAGTAGTCTTACTACTGTTGGCTGGCAAGGGGTGCCTGTGGAATTAAATAAACAGCTGACATTGGAATCTGCTTAAATTGAGTCAACTAGATTATCTGATGTCTGTGAGAAAAAGATACCAAGGTTTTACCCTTGATGTAAGGGAGAAAATCGTTGGGTTTCGTATTTGAGATGTCTCAAAATGGAGACATCCAGGGATGGACAGCACGCATTATAAGCTGCCACAGGTTGGGTTCAGAATACTGACCTACAGAGCTGACCTAGCAGAAAACAGTAAAGAACAGGCTGGGTGTGGAGACGGAGGCAGGAGGACCATGAGTTCAAAGCCTGCCTCAAGTACAAAGTGAGTTTAAGGCCAGAACAAGTAATTCAGCAAGGCCCCGTCTCAGTAAAGGATTTGCCTAGCATGGACAAAGCTCTGATATTGACCCCCAGCTTGCCCCTCCAGCCCTAGTAATCTTCCTTGGGGGGGGCATGTGGAGGTTAAGTAGCAGAAACAGAAGTGATTAGACTACACTGAGTCCAAGCCATCAGCAGGTATCAGTGGACCAGCGACTGGGCTATTAGGAAGAGCAAGAACAGCTGTGAGACTATAACACAGCTAAAGCAGAGGCGGAGAAAGACAGGATTTGAGATGGCTCATGGGTCTGGGCAGCTAAAGGTGAAAGCAAGAAGACCAAGGAGAGGCAATAACATGGAGGGTTTGTAGATGTCCTGAAGAGTGATGCCTACAAGAGATCATGGGAACTCATGAGTCCTGGGCCCTGCTAGAGGCTTTTTTTTTTTTTTTTTTTTTTTTTTTTTTTTCAGGGTTTTCCTGTGTAACAGCTCTGGCTGTCCTGGAACTCATTTTTTTAGATCAGGCTTGCCTGGAACTCACAGAGATCACCTGCCTCTGCTTCCCAACCTCCCAAGTGTTAGGATTAAAGATGTGCACCACCACCACCACCACCACCCAACTCCTGTTAGAAGGCTTAATGGAGAAATGAGATCCCAAGATTTTATTTTATTTTGAGACACGGTGTCGTGTAGCCCAGCCTGGCCTCAGACTCACTATGTGAATTCAAGGATGGCTGTGAACTCCTGATCTTCGTGCCTTCAGTTTCCAAGTCCTCGGGTTACAATTATTGTCAGCCACCATGCTTAGCTCCTGAATTTCTCATGTTTGAAGGACATAGATGCTGGTGTACCAGACCAGAGTGTAGATACTTCCCATCTACACACTTGCCTATTCTTGCCATGTACAGACAGGCCGGTCTGGATACTATGGACTAGTAGGACTTTGAAGGAGTGGCACCATGAATGTCAAGACTAATCTCTTCCGAGTTGGAGGTTGAGTAAGATGAGCTATGAGTAAGCAAGAGGAGGATGAGCTGAGAGGTCCCGAGATGCCCGTGATTGATGTGGCAAAAGTCTGAGCCACAGGGCCATGGCCTGGCCATATCCCTTTTAACTGTCTTTGATTTTTACCCATCTGTTCTCCCTTTCATCGATGTCTAGCACAGTAACCTTCAAAGATGTGGCCATACCCCTGTCCCAGGAGTGGGAGCCCCTCGGTGCAGCCCAAAAGCACCTGGTTCTACCAAGTGACTAGGAAATTAACTCATTACAGTCCTTGATTGGATCCTGTTTTCCTGCCTCAGCACAGTGGCCTGCTTCTGCTTTCCCCCTTTCCTCCATCCCAGGTTCAAAGGTCAGGCCCTGGACAGCCTTCTTTCCCTAGTATCTGTTGTAGGTGCCCGGGGTTCTGGATTTGGCTTTGTACTTCTTGCTCTTTCCCTGTGCAGCCCCAAGAGCAGCCAGGTTTCTAGGTTTCTTTTTCCTTCCTTCCTTTTTTTTTTTTTTGTATTAAGATTTATTTATTATGTATAGTGTTATGCATGTATGCCTGCGAACAGAAAAGGCACTAGATCTCATTACAGATGGTAGTGAACCATCATGTGGTTGCTGGGAATTGAACTCAGGATCTCTGGAAGAACTGCCAGTGCTTTTAACCTCTGAGCCATCTCTCCAGCCTGGTTGATAAGAAGAAGAAGAAGAAGAAGAAGAAGAAGAAGAAGAAGAAGAAGAAGAAGAAGAAAAAGGAGAAGAAAAAAATAGCCTGGCAGTGGTGGCACATGCCTTTAACCCCAGGACTTGGGAGGCAGAGGCAGTTAGATCTCTGAGTTCAAGGCTAATATGGTCTACAGAGTTCCTGGACATCCAAGGCTATGGAGAGAAGCTTTGTCTCAAACCACCACACACACAAAAAAAATTCTTTAAAGACAGATCTCACTATGTAGCATTGCTGGCCTGGAACTCAGAGAGCTCCCTGTCTCTGCCTCCTGAGCGCTGGGCCCACAAATAAGACTTTCTCTAGAAGACTGAAGAACCAACATCACTCAAGCCAACCTTGATTACAGCTGTTTTCTGAGGATAGGACACATTCTGTGTCTTTGTGTCTCTTCCTTGTGACAGGACCTGGTGGTGAAGGTTTTCCCACACAGGCGTCACTCACAGGGCCGCTCAGCACTCTGGACTTTCAAGTGTTAATACAGGCCAGATCGGGTCATGTAGAGTTTCTCACAGTTTGCACTCAAAAGGTCTCTTTTCAGTGTGCATCTTTGATGAAGGATGCTGCTGCTGCCTTTAACATTCCTTTCAGTCATAGGGTCTTTCTTCCACATGAACACTCCTCACGCCAAATCAGGTAGAGAGTGCAGAAGGCTTTCCCATACTTGCTGCACTGTAATGGCTTTCTCCAGGACAAAGGCTATGGTGCTAAGCTTTGCTGCTGAGGGTTTCCCATGTTCACTGTACCTGTGTCCGTTTTTGGTGTTTCTTCAGACTGAAGGCCTCCTCACACTCATTATACGTGAGCTGTTACTTACTCCAGGGCCAGTTTTTTTTTGGTGACTAACTAGGACTGAGTTCTCCCTGGGGGCATTCTTGCCCAACCTGCAAATAAAATGTCTCCCATTAGAGTTATTAGGTGACTGAGACTGAGGCCATTCTGGAAGCTTGCTCCACAAGCCATTGTATTTGAAGGGCTTCTGTGTAACATGGGCTCCTTGCTTCTGTCCATTGGTGGGCTGGGGTAGGGAGGCTGATCTATACTGAGTGATCCTGCACAGCTTTTCCTTGTTGGGGGGGGGTGGGGAGTCCTTGGCACTGGAGGTTGGCAGTGTTCCGGTTATCCTTCCCAAGTTCTCCACACATACAGGGCTTCTCTGACACTTCTTTATTACCAGTGCAGGTGAGGCATATAGGGAAAGGATCTTACATGAGTGCTGTGAGGTGTCTGGGAAAGTTCTAGGGGAGCATAATTAGGCCAGCTGAACTCAGCTCTACTGACCACAGAATGAGGAAAACTTGAATAGAGGTTAGGGCACAAAATAAGGTGTGGTGTAGGGAAGGGCTGGGGTTTTCAAGACACCCCTAAGGGTTTCAACAGGGCTTGGACTGCTGATGACATCTGAACACTGTCTAGGGAAGTCTACTTTCAGCAAAAAACCTGACTGAAAAATAGTAGTTAATGTTTAAGTATTAGTTAAAAGGTAGCTGATGTTCAAATAGCATTTTGCTTTGTTTTTTGAGACAGGATTTCTCTGTGTAGCCTTGGAGCCTATCCTGGCACTCCCCTCCATAGACCAGGCTGGCCTTGAACTCACAGAGATCCGCCTGCCTCTGTCTCCTGAGTGCTGGGATTAAAGGCCTGCGCCACCAACACCCTGCTTCCTAGTCAGTTCTTTCAGGGTTTAAGCAACAACTTAAACACCTCAATCAAAGCCCCGGGCATGCTGGTGGACGCCTTTAACCTCTGCACTCAGGAGGCAGAGGCAGGAAAATCTTTCTGAGTTTGGGGCCTTTTGCTTCTAGCAAAAGAGCCTTGGGGTCCCAGTTCTTTGAAAGCCTGCAATGCAAACTCAGAACACGAAGTGGAAGGCTCCTGAGCAACTGTTAACCGACTTCACACTTCCACAGTTGTGTGCACCGACATCCCCCACACAAATACACACATAAACAAAAATATAAGTGAAAGCACAATATTTACAAGTAGATCCAGCTTTGCACACTGAAAATATAAGGTGGCTGAAAAGAAAGTACTAAACAAGTGAAAAGATATCACTGATCTGAAAGATTTAAGATGGCAATACTCCAGATTATCTAGTGAGTGAAATCCAGGACTCAAGCCTGTTCTAGGCTGGACCTCTTAAAATTTCTCCTGGAGGTAGGAGGGGCCGTGTTTCCAAGAAGAAACAGAGCTACCCTGGGAAACCACTATGTTGTCCCCATAGTCCCTTGAGGCAGCAGGTGTTTACCCATATGACAGGTGGTCCAGACCCAGCACCTACAACACCTTCAACAGACAACCTAGGACTTCCAGGGAAAAGATGTCAGAGGTGGTCTGTGACCTGGAGGAGAGAGAGAGGGATTTACCCAGAGAGCTAATGAGTGCAACATTCTCCACTCCAGCATCACCTCCTCTGGGCCATATTGAGGAGCTCTTTCATCCCTCTAGGAAGAAACACATGGCCACGACTTTAAACATCACCAGGCTCGTCAACCAAGTCAGCTGAGCTAAAGGGCGGGCAGAATAAAACCAAAGACAAGAACAAAACCCTAATGTGGACAAAGGGGTACATCAAGCCTTGACCTGTTGTGTCTCAGGGGCCTGCTTTATTTAGTGACATTATCCTGCCCGATGGCCACCCACCCCCATTGGGGGTGGAGCCATGGGCGGAGTGACCTATGGAAGGAGGTTGGAGGGGGCCAGGAAAGGGGCTCTCTTTCTGGCGTGACTCGGACAGGAGAAGATCGGTTCATCTGTCTAGGTTGTAAGTTATTTCTCCCTGAATAAACATCTATTCGGCCTATTTGTTTATCCTGATCCTTATTTACCGCGATAACATACTCTTATACTGCCCCCAAGACTCTGGACCTCAGAGGACTCTAGGCCTTTGGTGCTGATGTTTGCAGTGTACCCACATTTCATCTAGTCGACCAGATACACGTCACCTGTGTGCAGGGCCCAGCACCTAGCATCCACCCATCCAACGCAGGCCACATTCCCTTGCAGTTCCAGAAACCCTATCTCTCAGACACAAACCAAACCCTTAACCCTCGGAACCCCAAATAGTTGGTCCCAGAACTCTCCCAGCAAACTGTGTTGGGCCTCATCCAAGTGACTCTACATACCCTCTGCAGGACTTCCTCGATTCATCTCTTACCTCCTTCCAGGCAGGGCAGCCCATCTCTTCCCCGCACCTCTGATGACCCTCACCCAGTGCACGAAAGCTCTCACTCTTGAGACCTCATGGCCGCCCCCCAAAACCACTGCCATAGCACCTCCCGGGACACCCTCCTTTCAGGAGACGTCCTTGCAACCACAGGGCAAGTTGACTCGGACCGGGCCGTAAGCCTTGGTGTCTGTTGCAAATTATGACGTCACTTTCGTGGCCCCTGCACGTGTGTGCTTGGCTGTTGGCAAGTCAACTGAGGAGGCTGAGACTATATTTCGAACAAGCCATGTTACTGTCTGTCTGCCCGCCCATGGAAACACAGGCCAGGAAAGCAGGAGAATGGGGAACGGAATAGATACTTACCCGCGCCCTGACTGATGTGAAGATCCCCACAGACTCCTGTATCCTCACCAGAAGCCCCTGCTGCCGGAGAATCATCCCTCTTGACGTTTTGTTCGGCATAGGACATCCATAGTAAGACCCACGACTCAGAAAAGCTATGGGGCTGGAAGTTTAGGGGGTAAAGTGTTTAACAAAGTGCAAGGCTGTAGTGACTAGGGCCTAGTCACTCCCCAGAACACACAGCAAAGTGAGCTGTCGAGGCCCAATGTGGTGGAGCTGTCTGCGAACTTAACACTCTCCAGCTGGGGAACTGAGCCAGCTTGGGCTACAAAGTCCTGTCTCAGGTAAAGCAAACTCGGCCTGGTGGTGGTGGCACACTCTTAGTCCCAGTACTCCGGAAGCAGAGGCAGGCAGATCTCTGAGTTCAAGACCAGCCAGGGCTACACAGAGAAACTGTTGTCTTATCCAGCAGCAAGGCATTCTTAATTAGTGATTGATGGGAGAGTTACCTGGTGGTCCTGGGTTCTATAAGAAAGCAGGGGTCTGGAGAGACGACTCAGTGGTTGGGAATTCTGGGTGCTCTTCCAGAGGACCTGGGTTCAAGTCCCAGCACCCACAGAGCAGCTCACAACTGTCTATAACTCCTGTTCCAGGGGCTCTGACACCTTCACACAGACATAGATGCAAGCAGAAAACCAATGTACATAAAATACAAATATAGAAAAACAAAAAACCAGGCAGAGAAGGCCATGGGAAGCAAGCCAATAAGAGCACCCCTCCGTGTCTTTTGCATCAGCTACCGTGTAGATGGGCATTTCTGTCCCACCAGCTACTCCCAAGTAACCGCACAGAGGCTTAACATTAATTTTAATTATAAGTGCTCGACTGATAGCTCAGGCTTATTACTAACTAGTTCTTACAACGTAAATTAAGCCGTTTCTATTAGTCCATGTATTGCCACATGGCTTTACCCGTAGGAGACTCTTCCTCCTTTACCTTCTCCCTATCATTCTCAGTTTGGCTTTCCTAACTTTATCCTACTCAGCCACTGGCCAGTCAGCTTCTTTACTGAACCAATCACAGTGATGTGCATTCACACAGTGTAAAGCGGTATTCCACACTCCTGTCTCCAGGTTCCTGCCTTGCTTGAGTTCCTGTCCTGACTCCCTTTATTGATGAACATCGATATGGAAATGTAAGCCAGAAAAAGAAAAAAAAAGCCCTTTCCTTCCCATATTGCTTCTGGTCACGGCGTTTTGTTGCGGCAATAGGAACCCTAACTAAGACTGATCCCAATCCCACATGGTGGAAGCAGAGAGATTTCACATGTGGCCCTCCAATTCGCACACCTGTTCTGTGGCGCAAGAACTTGCACAATAAAATGCAGCTAAAACGTTTTTCAATGAACTGGAAAGATGGCTCAGTTGGTAAAGTGTTGTCATTCATGAGGACATGATCAGATTCCCAGCACCCATGTAAAACAAAGTACTGTGAGGGATTGGTGGCCCCAGCCCTGGGAGGACAGAGACGGCTTCAGCAGACTGGCTGGCCAGCTTCACTGAAATGGTGGGCTCCAGGGTCAGCAAGAGAGCCTAACTCAAAAAATAAGGTGGAGAGCAATTGAAGACACTGTCCCCAACTGATCTCTGACCTTCACATGCACGTGCAATGTGTACACACACAACTGCACACAGACACACCTACACACACACATACAAGCACACGCACATACACAAATGTAAATTTTCAGAGTGGGTGATGCCATCTTGGTCACTTCCTGTAATATACAAGACACTGGTTATTGTTTGGAGATCCACCTTCTAGAGGTATCCAAGGCCTGAATATTTTGTCTGTAAAGTTCAACATTTTCCTCTCAGTCTTCCCCACCGGGGTCTGTCACAGGATGAGCTGGCTGCTCCTGAGGAGAGAGTTAACTCACTCCTACATTTCATCGCTTCCGTTTTTTTTTTTTTTTTTTTTTTTGTTTGTTTGTTTGTTTTTTTTTTTGGTGTGTGTGTGTGTGTGTGTGTGTGTGTGTGACAGGGTTTCTCTGTATTGTTGTGGAACCTGTCCTGGAACTAGCTCTGCAGACCAGGCTGGCCTCAAACTCACAGAGATCCGCCTGCCTCTGCCTCCCAAATGCTGGGATTAAAGGCGTGCACCACCAACGCCCGGCCTTTACTTTTGTTCTAATAACATGAACCCATAAATAGGCATGTCAGATGCGCCAGAGGAGACAGGGAGCTGATGAGTGTGCCCCGGGTGGGCTGTTCTCACACCTGGTGCATGGCTCTGTCTCCATGCTCGCTGAATGACCTGTCATGCCTGATGCATGGCTCAACTCTGTCCTCATCCCTAGAGAATGGCTCTGTCCCCATACCTGGTGCATAACCCATGCCATCTTGGGTCTTGGTTAACTCCATTTTTCCTACTTCCTTGACAGCTGCCGCTCAACCGTACCTCAGCTATTTTGTTCTGTGTTCTTAGCCCTGGGCTGTACAAGGTTTACCTCCCCTTAGCATGTCCTGAGCTGATCATGTATCTTCACATATCCCCTGCAGCCCTGATACCATGTGCTTTCCCCAGTACCCAGGCACTGACAGGCTAGAACATCTTGCTCTGGTGCCCTGTCACTGACTTACCCATCTCGCAAAGGACTGTTCCTTTTATAGTTGACTGGAGTGCAGTCGAAAGCCGTGATTGATAGACTTAAGACCTCAGCTCACACAAGAGTCTAGAAGAGGTCCAGCTGCAGAGACTGACAGCTAGCTGGAGGCAGGAGTGTCCCCGGGTAAAGCCAGACCGGTGGCACCAGAGTGTTATGGTTTATAGTCACGTTACTTTTCCATCTTCCCAACCATTATTGAACAGTCACTATTGAGATTTAAGGATCAGGAGAAACAAATAGGCCAAATAGATGTTTATTTAGGGAGAAATAACTTACAGCATACACAGATGAACACCAGCAGGTTCCTGGTCCCAAGGATGACTCTGGATGTTCTCCTGCCCTGTGCTGCAAGCAAGAGAGCTCTCCAAGCCCCCTCCTCAGCCTTAGCTACCCCAGATAAGGGTCCACCCCTGTCTCCACCCCCAATGGGCGTGGTCTATGCCACAGGTGTGGACAAAGTGAATATCTCACTACAGGTCATATACTAAACTACTGGCCACTCCTTCACATGTCATAGGCTGATCCACCTTCAAATAATCACAGAAAAATCTTTCTGTAAGATGGGGTTGTTCCTTTCTGCGGTTGGGCAGAAATGTGAAGGGTCACAGAGCCTGAGTGCTTGCTGTGCGTTCTGGCCAGTGGGAGGCAGCACTAGACTTTGACCCAGGTGGTATTAGATTGGAGTTCTTACTGTGTGTGTGTGTGTGTGTGTGTGTGTGTGTGTGTGTGTGTGTGTGTGGTGAGGATTGATTGAGCCTATGGCTTTGTGCATGTTAAACAAGAACTCTGTCTCTGAGCTACAGCATTGAGTGTGTTGCGGGGGTGGGGGGGTTGGTGTTTCCTCCTTTAACCATTTACTTTTCCAGAACCTGCACGTGAGGCTGCCCCTTGGCTCTGAAGTCTTTGACTTCACTTCGGTTCCGTTTTCTTCACTTCAGATTGTGAATTCGGTGCTTCCTTAGAGGTACCAGAGTAAGGCATGAGATAGTAGACTTTTTCTCCTTCTTGTCTGGTTTGGGTTTTCGAGACAGGCTTTTCCCATGTAGCCCCGGCTGTCCTGAAACTTGCTTCGTAAACCAGGCTAGTAGTCTGAAACTCACAGGGATCCTCCTGCTTCTGCCTCCTCAATGCTGGGTAAGGCATGTAGCACCAGCTAGCTTTCTTATACAACCCAAGACCACCTGCCTGGGGATGGTATGCTGGGACCTCTTACATCAATTAGGAATGAAAAGAATGTCCATGAACATGAGCACAGGCCGTACTTCAGCCGAGTTGAGGTTCCTTTTCTCCATATGTGTCCAGTTGTATTAAAAACTAATCGGGGCCTGCTCTGATTGTCTAAATATAAGATGTCAAGTGACTGTCATGAGGGTGTTATCTGACCCACACATCCATGGGTCGGCTAGGTGTGGGCAGCAATCTAACATGATGTAAAAATGGTATAGCTGAACTCAGACTTGGCCTAGGCCATGGCAGGCCCCCAAGAGGATGTGTGGAGAGACTGAGGATGTAGCTCAGAAGTTGAATGCTTGCCCATCACCAAAGGAGCCTTGGGATAGATCCCAGCATCACACACAGTTTATGGAGGAAAACTTAATAGCACACATGGGTCCTAATGAGCCAAGTCAAGGACAGTCTGAGATTGGTGGCATAGGTTTGGGGCACTCTGTAAGGGACATGCCCCCTCCCCAAGCTCTACCCAACAAAGCCTTGAGTCAATATCCAGGTTTGCAGGGGAAGCTGTTCAGAGGGAGACAAGGGAGGAGATACAGTTTAGTTCCATGCCTATTTCATCAATCACATGGAAAACTGAAAACGAAGATCTGGTGGACCAGCTTTGGGGTGAACAGACTTCCTATGGGGACGAAGCAGAAGGGCTGGTAGACTATGCACAGGCGCATGGGGCTTCCGGAGTGACCTGATATGCTCTGAGTTCCTGAGTGTCCTGTCATGGTACAGGAGACAATGGGCCGTATGAAGTGGCCCCCTTTCTACCTGGGAGTCACATCAGCAAACATTGCTAGACTCTAAAAATGGAAGTTTCAGCTGATGCAGTGGTCAGCAAGTGGACAATGCTTGCCCACAACACCAAATGCAAGTAGAGGGCCACATCTATGGTAGAAAAATCCTGTCACGTGTCTCACTTATTTCCTACTTCCTGGAAGTCACAAAACGTTTCCTGTACATATTCTTATGCCACTTTTCACCCAGCCTTCTAAGAGAGGATCTCAGAGTCTGGTTACTACTTGGTGCCTCTTTTTTTAAGACTTATTTATCTATGAATGTATGTGTGCATGCCTGTGTGTGTGTGCTTGTGTGTCTGTGTGTTTGCACATACCATATGTGTATGGGTGCCTATGGAAGCCAGAAGAGGGTGTTGGATCCCCTAGAGCTGGTAGTTGTAAGCCACCAAACTTGGGTGCTGGGAACCAAACGAGTCTTCTGGAAGAGCAGCCAGTGCTCTTATACACACACACATACACCCAAACACACACGCACACACACACACTTAAAAACAAAATAAAGTGGAGCTGGAGAGATGGCTCCGTAGTTAAGAGTGCTGGCTGCTCTTCCAGAGGTCATGGGTTCAATTCCCAGCATCCACATGGCAGCTAACAACTGTAACTCCAAGATCTGTCACCCTCACAGAGACATACATGCAGGCAAAACATCAGTGCACATAAAATGAAAATAAATAATTCAAGGTGCTCCCTGGAAAAAAACAAAACAAAAACAATTTCCACAATGTGGTATCCAGGGATTGAACGTGGGTCATCAGGCTTCCTAGCAAGTTCCCTTATGTGCTGAGACATCTTGAAAGCTCTGGAATAATTTCTCTAGACTCTCATGGGTACTCTATCTGGAGAGAAGAGACATTTTTTTCTTTTCCCAGGAAAAGTTTACATCACAGTTGCCTGTACATATTCTTGGTCACATCTGGGGGGTTTTTACTTGGAAAAACGGTAACAAAAATACATACATAGTAGACCCCTCCTCCCTTAATGAGCTTAGTCCCCAGCTGTGCTAGTAATGAGCTTAGTCCCCAACTGTGCTAGAGATCTATTTGACAGTGCAGCCTAAGGCTCATGCCATAAGCCGTGCCACCATCTACTACCAGGTACACAGGATGTACCAGGAAGGATATTCCAAGGCTTAGAGATGATCTCCCGGAATCATGAGAAGGGAGGGCCATATCCCTCTGGAATGTGCATGGTTTGAGCAACCCTGGCCTGCTAAGTTAACCCTTTACTAGAAAGTGGCACACAAGGCCTGGCTGACTAAAGTGAGCAGCTGATTCAGTGATGTAGGTGGCAGGTCGCAGTGGGTCACCCAGGCTTTGAGATAGATCCTGGCGCAGGTACCACACCTTTAGAAACATATTGGGAAGATGATCAAGTATGAATTTGTGATGGGGTTCAAAAGGCCCCCTGGCTTGCTTTTGCCTTCTTCTCTTGGCTCACTGGTTTGGGAGGATGCCGGCGGGGGGTGGGGGTGGGGAGGTGGGGGGGGTGGAAAGGGGCGGCATGTCCCAGCGGTGGCATAGACAATATAAGAAACGGAGGCTTTCTGCTGATAGTCATGGGAACAGGCAGCTTGGGCTGGAATTCTTGGGCTGCTGTTGAGTCTTCAGATGTCTGTTGTTCCCCCGTGGAATGCTTACTTGAGACATCATGAAGCCAGTTAGAACCACCAGCTGAGCTGTGTGGGAGCTGGTGCAGGGGATCCAACACACACAGCGTGAGACGCTAGACACTAAGCTGCTCGGCTTGGAGATGGTGAGTTTGATGGCATTAAGAGCTAATGTAGGACTGCTGGATGGCAGTGGCGCACGCCTTTAATCCCAGCACTTTGGGAGGCAGAGGCAGGCAGATCTCTGAGTTTGAGGCCAGCCTGGTCTACAGAGTGAGTTCCAGGATGGCTAGGGCTACACAGAGAAACCCTGTCTCAACAAAACAAAACAAAACGAGCTAATATCGGGTCAGGTCTGGTGGTGCATGCCTTTAATGCCAGCACTTGGGAGGCAGAGGCAGGAGGATGTGTAAGTTTTAAATTCAAATATCTCACCAACCTGCTCTTAACTGCTTTAACTGTGCTTGAATGGTCCCGTCCCATTTTCTCAAAATGTGTTAGAGTGTGTTCATAAATATTTGCTCCATGTTCAAACGTAAACTACTCCACGCGTACCAGCCCTCCACCACGTGGACCCCAGAAGGTGGGAACAATCACATGAAGACTTAGTGGTTTTTTTAAACGGTTGTTCACCTGTTTATTCTGGGACCCGGAAACCTCAGACTGCCCCCAAATCCAGGGACCAGCCATCAAGCCCCTATGGATCGTCATGGAAGACTGCTCTCAGGTTCCTGGTTGGTCATCAGGGTTACCGAGCCTGTATTATTATTGCGAGGAATTAATGCCTAGCCCCTCCGTGGTGTTCCACATCGCCGTAGCAACGCCAGTGTTGCATTCCTAAAGGTTCAGCAAGGCCCTATCTTGGACTTAACTCCAAGAAGGATCGCACATTGGCAGGAGATCTTTGTGACCCTCTTTGAGAAAGGATGGCACAGCCTGGTGGAATGGAGTCTCTTATATGTTGAGTAGTGGATTGTCCTCATCGTCGTGCTCACCCCCACCCCCACCCCCTGCTCCGTCTGCCTTCAGGAGAAGAGAGCTGGCAACAGGGCTCGGGGAAGGTTTGGGGAGCTGGGGGCCTCACATGATCCCAACAGGTGAGGCATTGGCAGGCATAGTGGTGAATGCCTTTTATTCCAGCGCTTGGAAGGCAAAAAAACCTTAAGGCACTGTGGCCCGAATGGTAAATCGTCAGCTTAGACTCCCCTAGTCTGCCTCCTGAGTTCTGCCCTTGTTCCCAAGATGTCCTGATGCTGCCTCTGCTAAGCTAAAAAGATGCCAAAGGGCACGCTGAGAGCTGGTGGCGCACACCTTTAATCCGAGCACTCGGGAGGCAGAGGCAGGCGGATCTCTGTGAGTTCAAGGCCAGCCTGGTCTACAGAGTGAGTTCCAGGACAGGCTCCAAAAAAGCTACACAGAGAAACCCTGTCTCAAAAACCTAAGTAAATAAATATTTTTAAAAAATTTAGGTTTGAGGGTAATGCACACACATTCCCAGCACTCAGGAGGCAGAGGCAGACAGATCTCGTGAGTTTGAGGTCTACAGAATGAGTTCCTGGGCAGCCAGCCTACACAGAGAAACCCTGTCTTGAAAAGCCAAATAATAAATAAGATAAAATAAATAAAAATTAAAAAATGATTGAATATGTAGGTCAGCGGTGGAGTGCATTCATGAAGTCTTGGGTTCAATCCCAAGCAACACACACACTGGAACTCACTCTGTAGACCAGGCTGGCCTCGAACTCACAGAGATCCACCTGCCTCTGCCTCCCGAGTGCTGGGACTAAAGTCATGAGCGACCACTGTCTGGCACTCCCATTATTTTTATAAGTGAAAGAACATAGCAGGAGGGTCAGGGAAACTGGAGGTGTTGTGTTGCTGGCTTTGAGGAAAACACAAGCCAAGGAAGGCAGTTTTAGTTGCTGGAAACCTAAGGTAATAGATTTTCCCAGGGACTTCAGAAGGACCCAGGACTGTTGGCTCCCCAAGCTGATTGATTATTGATTTTTATTTTGTGACAAGATCTCACAGAAGCAGGCTGGCCTTGCTCGAACTATGTAGCTAAGGGTGGCCTTGAACTATAGGTGTTCCCTGCCTCTACCTCCCAGGTGCTGGGATTACAGTTCTGTGCCACCACACTTAGTTAGGCACCTCAGTTTTAGCCCCATGATAGGACCTTAGGCTTCTGGACTGCAGAACTGTGAGGTAATGTGTGTGGTTCTAAGACATGGTACTGGGAATAAGTTTTTACAGTAGCCAGAGAAAACTAAATTGGAACACCCACTCTGCTCCCAATGGGCCAGCCTGTGAAGCTGGGCAGTGGTTCCCAGTGACCAAGTGCATTGATTCCAGCCCCTGTGGGTGATGTTGGTACTCGGGTATGAGCCAAGAACTGGTCTGGGAAGACACACCCTTGGGTTCCCTGATGTTCTTCCTCTGGCTTCCAACCTGGAAGCAGCAGCTGAGTTGCTCGCACAGGCATGTCAGTGCCCCCGGCAGCTGGGAGCTTGCAAGCCTGGAGTGCCCATGGGCATTCCCAGGCTGCCTCTCGGGCATCCCTGATGCTGTCACTCACCAGCAACAATCCTGTATCCACTGATGCCTAGTGCTCAGGACACACATGCAAACAAACCACACAGAAGCCTCCAGGTACATAGAAGTCACATTTCATTCTGGAAAATGCTGCCCATCTTTAACACATGCCATCTCATACCAGGTGAGGGGTTTCAGACATCTGTGGTCAACCTATGTAGAGAATAACTGTCTTCATCCTACTGTGTGTGTGAGCCAAGGTTTTTGGAAGGAAGACAAGAGCCAGCTTCCATAGAGGTGGACACTGGAAAGGCTTCAACTTTGACTGGGGCATCTATGCTGGGCAGAGTTGCTGGAGCTCTGGAGAAGGGGAAACATGGGGATAGTGGGGTTCAAGTGGAGACAGGACCAGCATCTCTCATTAGCTAGGGAGGGCCAGGATCTTCTGCTATTGAATGTTTCTGTCTGAGCCCCAGGGAGGCCTTGACTCTCCAGGGTGTGATGACCACATATATTCCACATGGTATTGAATAGGTCTCAGAATCCAAGTTCTAGAGGAGACATTGAGACTCCCCGAGCAGTTTGGGATTTACTTCCCAAACGGGAAGGAATTTTCAGAAGTCAGGGCCCTCCCCGGCCATAGCCAGGCTGCCCTGCCGGCAGCAGGACGCACAATTGGAATAGTAACAATTTTATACTCCAAAGATGGGGGCCCCAGCTTCACTGTGGTGAGTCCAGTGAATGAGTGAACCAGATCCTTCATCCCCAGAGCTGACCGGGAATGTCTCCCTCGGCGGGCTGTGGTGTGATGATCTGAAGTGCTTCCAACAGCATCCCGTCAAGATCAAGGCTAAAGTGCCCCGACAAAGTCCTGTATTGGCGCCATTGGAGGAGGGGCCAGCTGGGTTTCCACAGAGATGAGAATCAGGGGTAGGTACCCCAACTAGACCTACGTAGATAATGTGGTTCGGAAGTAATTGTCACTAGGACCAGGGGACCTTCAGCTAGATGGCCATGGGAATCATAGACATTTTCAGAGGAATCTTGTAGAATGACTATAGTGAGAGACTTTGTCCCGTTCCAGTGCCCAAGCTGGAGAAATGCACTCTGTTAATGCCCTCCAGGATGACATGGGCATCTCCAGGTTGGGAGACAGGGCTGTAGAACTCAAGCATTTATTGCTCCTGTCACACCCTTTCCCCACTATCTTGTACCTGCAGGTTCCACCCAAGGTCAGTCTCTGCCTTCGGTGTTTGACCGGGTGGTGTGTCCAGGGTCTCTGCTGCATCCTCGGCGGCCTCCTCGGCAGGCTCCTCAAGCTCTGGTGTGTCCTTGGTGGTCTCTGGCAGGGTATCATCCGGGTCCAGGTCAGGCTTTGTCGGGCGCTGTGTCCAGGTTGACACTGGTGTGGGCTGCAGCGTTTGCCAGAAGCTGGGATCAGGAGCCAGAGCTACGACCTGAGGTCGCGCAAGGCCGGAGGTGGTGACATGAGGGATGAGGAAGAAGATGTAGACACCAGAGACAACAAGGCCTGCAGCCACCAGCACGGCCAGCGCCACTGCCGCGTTGAAGGCCCATGTGGGGCTGCTCAGGGATAGGCGACGAGACAGCGGGCGGCCGAGGCGCAGCGGGGGTGGAGGCGGCGGGGCACGCACCGTGCGACTCTTGCGTGGCCCAGGAGACGGCGGCGGCGGCCGCAGGTACAGGAGCCCTCGGCGGCGATCGAAGCGCACGGAGCCCTGGCGTGGTGGTGGCGCGCGCGCGTCGCGAGGCAGCAGACCTGGCTGCGTGGGTAGAGCGGGAAGCCCCCGGCGCGGGGCCAAGCGTGTGGGCGCACGACACATAGGGCAAGCCACCGCGTCGCCCCCACCCGCTGTAGCCAGCGACAGGCGTGCCAGGCACTCGAGACAGAAGACGTGGCCGCAGTCCAGGCGTTTTGGCAGCTTGAAAACGCCGTCGAAGGGTGACACACAGATAAGGCACTCCATGGGAGACGCAGGGGGCAGGATGGGGCTATCACCAGGGGTGCCATCGCCCTCCTCCTCTTCTGCGTCCTCGTCTTCACCTCTGCTAGGGGACCTGGGTGCAGAGAGGGCACCTGGGGACCCGGGGCTCGAGCTGTGGGAGGCTCGGTGGCGGCGGAGCCAGGGCGGCCGAGGACACGGCATCCAGATTGTACCTATGGGGGGGAAGAGCTCAGCTAGGGATCTGGAGGCTGTGGCCGGTTGATGAGATTCCAGAGAGGAGCAGGAAAAATAAAGTTATGGAGAGTAGGTTCAAGGAGGTAGAGAGGAGTCCTTGGTTGGACTCACTGTCCTCAAGTCTAGGAACAAACGGTAACAGACTGAAGCAGCTTTAAAGATTTGGAGGGCCTACCTCCTTTGGGGAGATACAAGAGGGGGAACACAATACCAAGCGAAGAACCCCGCAGGGAACGAGAGGCAACATTAAGACTCCAGGGTAGTGATTCTCAAACTGTGGGTCGCATCCCATTAACAAGGGTAGTCAAAGACCACAGGGTTAACAGAAATTTAGTCATAACAGTAGCAACTAAAATAATTTTATAGTTGGGAGTCACCATTACACGAGGAACTGTACTAAAGGGTCACAACATTAAGGCTAACTTCTCGAGTAGTGTTCACTAGAACCTGGACCACCAACCAATCCCAGAGCAGTAGGAGGCATCTAATAGCCAAGAAACAAAGGAAACCCAGGGTACGAGACCCAACACCGGATAGAAAGGAGTAGCCAGTCTACAGGACACCTTACCTGTCCCTGTGGAGTATCCCGTGTGCTCCTCCTGTTCTGACCCCAATTTCTGGCTTGTCTGTTACTAGGTTGTCAAGTGCCCCTCCCTGGAGGACACCTGACCTTGGGACAGCCCACTCCAGGTTCCCATGTACCTGTCAAACCCGTCTGGCTGCTTACCCCACCCCTAGGCCCCTCCCACTAGGATGAACACCAAATCTGATGTCTATTGGATACAGGGGTGGCTGGAAGTTCATGGTACAAGGACCATGGACCACTCTACAAAGTCTGTGCTACTGAGTTCCCTGAGACATGTTTAGTCTGTAAGTGATGGTAAGGGAGTAAAATGACCCACCATATCTTTACCAGGCAGACCCAACACAGGCTTATTTATTTGAACCACCACCTTGAGGTTGCCTGCATCTTGAGCATCCCAGCCCTGTCCCACATCAGAGCATTGTGTCAGACCCAGGGTAGGAGCAACCCATGGCCCCTCCCCCTCCCCAGTACTTGCTGGGTCACTCCTGGGCACTGGGCTTACACCTTGTGACTAGCAGTAGTCCTGAGTGGTGCTTGTCAGGGGGAAACACCATCATGCCAGGAAGGTGAGCATCCCCTACAGCCATGGGAAGACACCCCACTCCCTCAATGACAGACAAGCACACAGGCAGGTGGAACTGTCCCAAAGGGCACACAGTTTATTAGGCAGCAGGTGGGAAATCAGCGGTTAGACTTGGCCACACGCTCCAGTTCGTCCTTCTTCTTGATGGCATAGGAGTTGGAGGAGCCCTGCAAGGACAGGTGGTTAGCGCCGAATGCTGGATCAGCCCCCACATGCCCAAGCCACCCCATGGGCCCTAACCCACCTTGGCAGCATTAATGAGCTCATCTGCAAGGCACTCAGCAATGGTCTTGATGTTCCTGAAAGCAGCCTCACGAGCTCCTGTGCACAGCAGCCAGATGGCCTAGACAAGACAGGCAGGGCTCAGGCCACGTAAGGGTCCCCGTCCTCCCAGGGACCTGGGACCCACCTTTAGAGATATCAGCCTTTCACTACACGCCGTCACCCAGAGATGAGATACAAGGGGGTGGACTTCCTGTCAGACATCCTACCAGACAGAGGGCTAAGAAGACATGGCTCCCTACTAACAAGAGACTTAAGAACTGCCAGCAAAGTGGGAGATGCCCTTCACTTTATGGTGCGCAGGCAACCAGCAATCCATCCTGTGTCTCTCAAGTAGCTAAAACTATAGGTTATGTGCCACAGGCTCATAAAGGGATCAAGGTTAAAAAACCCCAAACTGCTGTAAAACTACACACTAGGAATGAGATGAACCAGACCTAGAAAGGCCGGGGTCCCACCTGACCCATACAGGGTGGAAACCCAGGAAGGTTTCCTGGAGGAAGTGAGGCTCTGGGCAAAACATGCAAGACACAACTCCACCCACTGGTGCTGGTGTTTCCTGTCCTAGTCCTTCACAAGCCTGACACACCTGATTCACTCGGCGCAGTGGGGACACATCCACAGCCTGTCGCCTCACTGTTCCAGCTCGCCCAATGCGTGTTGAGTCTTCCCGGGGGCCACTGTTGATGATGGCATTGACCAGGACCTGCAGAGGGTTCTAGCAGAAAGGAAGGAGGGCCATGAGCCTGACATCCACCCCCAGCTTCCCCCAAACAAGGTGGCAGTGTGACAGGTGATGACTCTGGCGGGAGTGCCATCGTGAAGCTTACCTCACCAGTGAGCAGGTGGATGATCTCAAAGGCATGCTTGACGATTCGCACAGTCATAAGCTTCTTGCCGTTGTTGCGGCCGTGCATCATCATGGAGTTGGTGAGGCGCTCCACAATGGGGCACTGGGCTTTGCGGAAGCGCTTGGCAGCATACCGCCCAGCACTGTGGGGCAGGTACTTGGCATACTTCTCCTTCACGGCAATGTAATCCTGGGAGGCAAAGTGAGGGTGGAGGGGCAGTGAGGGGTGGGACCAGCCCTCAAGTGGGCATCATAAGAGACTGAGAACTGATGTAGGCATGGCACATCCCCAGCAGGTTCTTAATGTGAGCCTTGAGAAACAGAGCTGAACAAGTGTCTGGTTAAGTCTCACACATGCTTAGGAGACAGTTCAAAACCAGCCTGCTCTACATAGTTTCAGGACAGCAGGGCAACACTGTGAGACCTTGCTTCAAAAAGAGGGGAGGGGAATATACCCTTGAATAAAGGATCCAAGTTCAATTCCCATTTCACACAGAGCAGGTCACAATGGTAACTCCAGCAGCTCTGGCTGACACACATGCAGACAAAACACAGAAATCATTTATGGACATTTTATCCAAAAGAAAGCTCCTCAATAAAATTTTTTGACAGTCTATGTAGCCCTGAAATTCTCTGTACAGTCTAGGCTGGTTTCAAACTCAGAGATCCTCCTGAGTGCTGGGCTTATACTTTGGAGCGAACAATCAGCAAGAGGAGGGCTGTCCTGTGCAGACCAATGGCACTTGCTACATTGTGAATTCCAGGTTATGGGTATATAGCAAATCTGTCTTTCTCAAAGTCATACAAAAAAAAGGGGGCAGGCGGGGATTGTGAGTCAGCGTGAGAAAATGCATTTACAACCTTACTGTTTACCTCCCCAAACTAACCCAAAAACTAAAGACCTGCCAGACAAGCCTAAATATACTTTGGATATAATGCACAGGTCCTCTTCTTTCTATGTTAATGTATTTGTGTAAGTCAGAGGACAATTTCAGCTGTCAGAGATTCCAAGGGTTAAATGTACAAGTAGGGTGCTTGCCTTGTATGTACAAAAACACTGGGTCCAGTCTCTAGCAGTGTGTAAAACCGGGTATGATATATGCCTTTAATCCCAGCACTTAGGCAGAAGTATCACAACCACTCACAGCCATTAAAAAAGCACCCACAAACTCATAGCCAACAGACAATTTTGGGGAGCGAGGCAATGGGGGGACCTCATTGTGTAGCTCTAACAGGCATGCACCACTGTGTCCAGCTCACCAACTGACTGTGACAAGGGCGCCAGCCAATACTGTTCAGTTGATTAAAGTGCTCTCCTCAAAAGAAGACACCTGCTAACTAAACATGAATGTAAAATGATACCAAACCAGATGCCTTTAATCCCAGCACTTGGGGAACATAGGCAGGAGGATCTGAGTTCCAAGCCAGGCAGGGCTACATAGCAGACACTCTGTCTCAAAAGACAATGGATTTAAGAAAAAAAAAATTATAACAGTTACAAGTTTTGGTATAGGTTATAATAAGGCATGGATGTGGCTGCCCAGTTATTGCTCTGCTACATGGTCATAAACATAGACTAATTGAAAGTTAGGTGTCATGTGTCCCTTTCTGAACTGGAAGAATCCACCCCTGCTCCCAATCAAAAGCCAAGAAGACCACCACCAAGTCCCTCTTACCTGTAGAGAAATATCATTGATCTGTACATCATCAGTACTCCATTTCCCAAAGAGTTTGATGTCTGGGGTCTCTGCCACCGCCGGTGTGGCTGTCTCCCACTCAGTCATTCTGGAGACAGGGTAATGAGAAGAAACCGTTATCGCCCAGCTGCCCTAGAGCAATCACACAAACTCTTTAGACTAAGCAACTCCCACTTTGTGGAAAACTGGGGACCCGGGAAGCTTTGAACAAACCTTCAAACCTAGGAAAAACCACTGAGCTGTAGGGAGAACCTGCTCTTCACTCAGGAATCCAAGGTCTGAGTCCTGACAACCACCAAGCTAAGCACCTGGTACACGGGATCCCGTAGTGATGGCTCATGTGCCCAGGCAGACAACCATATGCACCTATCCCGTATCCAACTTTCACTGTGCACTTAAAAAACTCCCACCCTGGCAAAAGCAATGAACTGCTTTCAACGTTCCGTCGGTAGAACGTGAGAGAAAGGACTACAGTGTGAATCCAGAGAAATAATCGACACAAATGTTCCCTTCCGTCCTTATCTGACTCTGGGAGAAGTTTAGGGGCTGTTGTCGAGAAGAAAATGTGCAGTGAGCAAAATGACCACCGGGAAACTACGTTTCCGGCCGCGACATAAGACTACAGCGCGAGCGATCGCCCTAGGGTGTCGAGTGTTAAAAGTACGGAGTCAACGCGGTGCAAAGAGGCGGCGAAGAGTAACCGGGCCCGCTCGAGCTCCCCGGACACCCTTTCCCGGGGGGAAGGGGTGAAGTCCGGGCGGGGAGGCCCGGGCCTCGGGTGCCGCCCCCGAGCCCCCAGATGTCCCCCGGAACGCGCGGAGCGGGCCCCTAGGGCCTCCGGGCCCCTCCGCAGCCTCACCTGACCGTGCAGACCGCACTCCTCGGCCGCTCGGCGTGGACCACGCGCCGCCCTGGCACAGACAGGAAGAGGCCGCGCGCAGCGGGCCGGCGCTTTTAAGCGAAGCGAAAACTTCCGGGTCACAGGCAGGGACGCAGGCGCAGAGGAACAAACGGGCTCACGGACCAATCGGGGGTTGGCAGGAGAGGCGACCTTTGGCCCGTACGGAGCATGTGCACTTTGGGAAACAGCGCCACAGCCGTCTTCTGGCGGATGTCCGAAGTACTCGCCAGGCGTGGGAGTCGGCGCACATGCGCAAAAGCGTCCGCGAAACCTACTCCGCCATATCTGGAAAGGGCAGACGTCCATTCCAAGCTCACGGCAGACAGGGCTGCAAAACTAGAGCGCCGTGGACCGTGGGCTCCCGGCGGAGGCAGCCAGCTCGGCTCAGTGTTTCTCGCCAAGATAGTGGGTCGGGTCGGGTGATCGATCGCCGCTGATCCGGGCTCACAAGCACCGGCCCCACCCTTCACCCTCCGGGCCAGTCGTGCTCTGCGTGTTCCCGGCTCCCAGACGGGACCACTTCCGGCTTAATCACGCTGGCTTTTCTTGTCCCGGCCGCTACACGACACTCCGACCGCCAACCTGGAGCTGTGTGACCGGCTCGGAGGGTGGCGGGGCTTTTGTCTGGGTTCCCAGCGACTTGTGCTTAGAACGGGCTCTCGTTGCCTGCAGACTCACTCCCTAAGGGTGCTTTTCAATGCTTTCGCTTTCTCGAGACAGGGTAGCCCCGAACTCACGGAGATCTACCGGGCCTCTGACCCCCGAGTGCTGGCATTAAAGGCGTGGGCCACCAGGACCAGGCTCCTGAGAGAATGTGTCTGTGTGTGTGTGTTTACTAGGCTGACCTCTGCATTTATGGCATAAGGACAGAATGGGGAATAGACACCATACAGACATAAGTTATCCGCCTCTTCCCCAGCTACTCCTAAAAGCGTCTCTATGAACAGATCAGGTCTGCGAGCGGGTATGGTGGCATAAGGTTTCATTCTGATTTCAGTTCACACTTTACGCGTTGGGAGGGAGGGAAGGGGGGAGGATATGTCAGGAGTCTACCTAATGAGCCAGTCTCTGAGTTTCAGATTCTAAGGCTGAGCCCAGCAAGAGGTTGTTGGGCCAGGGGGGTGACCAAGTGTCACTGTACTTTGAAAACTGTCGCTGCACCACAGTGGTTGATTATGGTTATTTTTATGGGCCTCATGAGAATTACCTACTAGGTAGCAGGGGGTAGATGAGGAGCTCCTGTGCATAGCCCATAGGTTGAGAGAAATACTTTAATTGATTTGCACATGTAAAATTCACTTTGCTCAAGCCAGGTGTGGTGGTACACACCCCACCCCATTGTTTGGGAAGTAGAAGCAGGAGAGCAGGGGGTTCAGGGCTACAACCCTCCACTCCGAAATGAGTTTAAGGCGTTTGAGCCACATGAGGTTCTAGTTCAAAACAGCCAAAGCGGCTAGAATTATCATTAATATTTTGAGACAAAGTCTCATTATGTATCTGTGGCTAGCTTAAAAATTCTGTGTAGACCAGACTGGCTTTGAAGTCAAATCTGCATGCCTTTGCCTCTCAAAAGTTGGATTAAAGCACCGCTATTTTTTTTTTTTTTTTTTTCCTTGCTGGGCAGTGGTGGGTGGTGCAAGCCTTTAATGCCAGCAGTATGGAGGCAGAGACAGGCAGATCTCTGGGAGTTTGAGACCAACCTAGTTTACTGAGCAAGATCCTGGACGGCCTCCAAAGCCACAGAGAAACCCTGTCTCTAAAGATAAAAAAAAAAAAAAAAAAAAAAAAAAAAAAAAGAAGCAGAGATTGGAGTGGTGCAGACACAAGGCAAGAAATACTAAGGACCACCAGAAGTTGTGGGGTTGTTTGTTGTTTGTATGCTTGTTTTTGCTGACAGGGTCTCCTATGTAACTTTGACTGTCCTGGAGCTCACTGTGAAGACCAGGCTAGCCTCCTTTGTCTGCCTCCTGAGTGCTGGGATTTAAAGGCCTGTGCCACCAGCCAGGAGAAGTTGGAAACGGTATGACAAATATCCTTTCCTACAGCCTCCATGGAGCACAGACCATACAGTACCTTGAGTTTTGAACTTCTGAAAGAATAAATTGCTGTTGTTCTAAGCCGCCATTCACAGCAAACTAAAATACCTCTGTCCTTGTTGGCCTTTTCTTCCTTCTCACCTCGGAGAGACTCCTGACAGCTTTGTGGTGCCAATCTGGATTGCCAGCCCCCTCATTCACTGGCCCCTTCCTAGCTGGACTCATCCTGCAGTAAACTTGCAGACTACATAGACATCAGGAGTCTAAGAATCAGATCATTTTCTCTCCGGGACAACTTTATGACAGAGACATAGTAGAGAGATGCAGTAACTGTCAGACACTCAGCCAAAGAATGGAGTCTCCTACCTTACCTGGCCTAACCTTCCCCCTGCACTGTGTCTCCCACAGCTCTGCTGGTACCTAGGTTTGGTTCTTTTTTATGGACCTGGCATGACCTAGGGAAGAATTTACTCCACTCCTCAACCTCTTTCAAGGATATTCAACATATTGCATAATTGTGTTAAGATTTGTAATGAGATCTAGTCTCAAAATGACAAAATCTGATGAAGGCAGAGATCAAAGGATGGGCGGGCTTTTGTGAGAACTGACAAAAGGCATCTGGCTCAACCAGGTCATTTTTATACAGGATCAGGACAAACAGGGTTCACGCTATCTTGTGGGCTTTGGTTCTTTCTCACACTGGCTGCACTTACAGTTATCCGGCGAACTTTGATACTCAGTCGGCTCTACTTTCAGAGATCCAGATTTCACCAGTGTGGAGGGCGTCTGCTCACTGGCATATTTTACTATTTTCCAATAGTCCTCTAATTTTTACCTGAGCCTGGCAGGGGACTGGTAGGCCGTTTCTGCAGTCACGATCTCCTGACAACGCAGGCTAACCTTCCACTTATGGGGGGCGGGCGGGGGAATCTCCTGATCCTGTTGCAAAGCATACAGCCCCATCTCCCACAATCAGCAGACAGTAAGGGATTCCACGGGACTACATTTCCCACCAGGCCTTGCGCTGCCCACTCCTTTTGCTAAGGTCCCAGGGCCGGAGGGGAGAAGGTCATCTACTACCTGTGCGGTCCCGTGTTGGCAGCAGTCAATGAGTACTTAGCATTCTGTCTAGTCCTGCGGCTCTGGCATTCAAAACGGGAACCTTCCAGCCTTTAATGGGGCCGCCATCCCCTCCCCAAGCGTGGGATTAGGGTGGAGGCGCGAAATACTTCCGGCCCGAACCCTTCGCTCCAGGTCTTGATCTGCGGTTGCTCTCGACATTTAGTTCTGTACAGATCCGCTGGCTTCCTGGACTCTGCTGTGGCTGGGAGTTGAAGCTCATGAAGGGAGGTGCGGGGCCTGTCACCGGCCGTGGCCATCTAAGGTCCTTAAAGCCGAGCACACTTCTTCCTGGTGGCCAAGGTCGGGGACCTTGCTGTCTCCCTTCCCTGTCGCCTTAAGACATTTCCTGTCTGCTTCAGACTCAACTGCAATGCCCTCATCTTAAAAAGGCCGCAGGAACCCCTTATCTCCCTCCCTGCAAGTTCTTTCTAGTGCGGCTCTCAGGTAGATGTCCTTCAAGAATTTTCTTTCCTAAATGTCTTTTGTTTCTTGCCCGCACTTCCCTATAAGGACAGGGTCTGACACTGTAGTTCCAAGTGCCCACGGAGGGACCATGAAGAGGCACTTAGGTACAGAAAGAACTCACGCCTGCACAAAAGACACCCATGTCTACATAGTCCTCACTGCGGGTATGCTGTAGGACAGACAACCTAGGCTTGAGCTCGGGAACTGTCAGCTGGGGTAAGGTGGGGCTGCCTTGGACTAGGCACTTGCGTGTTAACTGTCAGCTATGTGTGGTGCTCCTGCTTTACCCAGATGCGTAGGCTAGTGGACACGGCTCATGTGCTGGTTTTGGTAACATTTGTTTCCCTTGGCGCTGGCCTCCCGCCAGCTCAAACCCTGCGTGAGAACAGCAGCAGACAGGCGCCCCCTAGTGTCATAATCCTAGTGAAGGCCTTGAGTATCTCCCGCCTCTGCCTTACTAGGGTTAGAACTCTTGTGTTGGCCTGGATTCCTCAGCTCTCAGTGGCAACTGGCATCGTGGGTAACGGGCAATCTTAGGTATTGGGATTTCTTAACCCTCCACAGCAGCCTGTGTTACAGCTCTTGGCCCTTGGGTCTGAGAGCTTGGGTCTAAAGACTTGACAGCTTTGTGTTCTAGAGGTCAGAGCCCAGTGGGTGGGTGCCAGCCTGTCTCCCCTGAGTTGCCTTTTTCAGTATCACAGACCATCTTGTGAAGAGAAGCCCTGTGTGTGTGTGTTAACTCTGTATCCACACATTGCTTCTACCGCAGGGCACAGCTCTATAACACATACTCAGGGACCCCCAACCCTGCAAACTGGGGGGGGGGTAGGTTCTCAGTCCTACCTAAATACCTTCTCTCTAACCACTTGTGGAGTAGCCCCGTGTCTGGGCCTGCAAGTGTTTTCTTTGCCTGGACCACACCTCCTCTGGCAACACAGAAACAAATTCGGATGTTGGAGCAGCCCAACCTGAATGTAGCCTCCGCCCATGTGGAAGCACTTCCAGTGCTTTTAATGAAATTCTCCAGTCTGCAGCTCTCCTGGTGGTCTGTGTTCTTTTATGTGAGTCAATCAGCTGAGCCACAAGAGACGTGGGAGGCTCAGGGAAGCAAAAATGTATTATGCTAATGGATCTAGAAACAGTAGCTCATGTAGCTCCACGACTGAGGACTTTGTGAAGTCACCCATGTTAGTCAGGAGGTACAAGAGCCAGGGATGGTTTTTCTGGGGAAATGAGGGTAGGCAGAGTAAACAGGTTATGATTTTAGGATTGGCAGAGTGCTGGCATCCCCTAAGTCTGTGGCACCCCATGCTCGAGGACCCAAGGCAACGAGACTCAAGTGTAGCCGCGCTTTCTTTCTTTTGAGTACTGCGGCCATGCTTATGTGGGCACAGGGGCTCTTCCATAAATGTCTTGATGAAGAAAACATGGGTGGAGGACAGTAACTACCCAAGGGAGGTACTGGTCACTCTCATCCTGGACACACTGGGAGGGGCCTGTGCATCTTGTGCACCGTGGTCACAGCCCTGGCCTGTGCATTCTATCAGAGGTGCAGGTTCGATGGCACGGCGAGAGGTTTCAGACAGTTATGAGTGTGGTACCACAGCAGCAAGAGAGTGTCAGGCACGATGACGTCAGGTCAGAATGGCTGGGGCAGCCCTCAAGGACATCTGAGATGTCACACAGGAGAGAGGGCATCAGGGACAGAGGTGGGAAGTGAGGCTGCAAGAGGGGGCCAGGGCTGCAGCAAACACACACGAGGCCAGGGGTGCAGTTTGCAGAGCGGCACTTTGAAAGCACGTTGACATCACTGTGTAACAGACAGAGACAAACATTCGTACACACATTTGAGGACGACTAGAGCAACTGCTTGGGCCGAAGCGACATGTATCCTGGCACACCTGTGCCTCGCTCGACGGAGTTTGCTGCAAAGGTGACTCACTGGACAGCTGTCTGCCACGGGTAGCAAGGAGAGCTGCAGCAGGAAGAAGTGGGTGGGGATGGAATGAAGACGGGAAGGGGCGAGAAAGGAGAGCCCTGGTAAACATCCAGTGGGAGGCAATGGCAGCTCACAGAAGGCGAGGCTGCAGGAGGGCTGGGCTAGAGATGAGCCTGAGGTGAACCCACAGGGCTGGCGTCTGTGGGATGTGGAAGGAAGGTGGGGGAGAACAAGACGGTGTCGGGCAAGCATCCAGCACCACTGTGGATGAAAACAGGACAAACATGAGCAGGATGCCATGGAGAGGGCTTCACGGGAGAGGCGGCCTCACAAGTCTGTCTTGGAGTTAGGCATATATAAATGTGGTGGGGAAGCAGGTAGGAAGGCACAGAGCGGGCCTGGCAGGCACCCTTTCCAAGCTGAGCAGTACAGGAACCGGCAAACAGCAGCCACGAGAAAGCATGAAGCTTGGGTCTTCCTACCTACAGGATCTTGGGTCACCTGAGCCAGCTTTACTTGCTCTGGTTACTTTTCTCTGGGACCAGCCTGAGTGGGATAGAGAGGGCAGTAGGAAGCTTCTAGAAGCTTCCCCAGTTGGTCTGAATCTGTGTGTTCATTAGGGGACTTCACCTGGGATCTCTCATGTAGAGGTGTTCCCAGTCTGCCCTTAGACACTGGGTGCCACAGTTATCCACCAGTGGGGATCCTGTGGAATTCAGGGTTTCGTAGACGCCGAACCTCTGGGGGAGGCTGTGCTGTGGTGCTTCCGGTCACTGAAGCACAGTGATATGGATCTTCAGGTGTACCATGAGAGCTGAGCTACGGCTGAAGGCTTTCCCACAGTCACTGCATTTGTAAGGCTTCTCTCCCGTGTGAGTGCGCTGGTGCTCAATGAGGGAGGAGCTTTGTGCAAAGGCCTTTGGGCACTCCTTGCACTGGTAGGGCTTCTCTCCAGAGTGGATCCTCAGGTGGCGGACCAGAGCTGAGCAGTCACTGAAGGCTCTCCCACACACCTCACACCTGTAGGGCTTCTCCCCGGTGTGGATGCGCTGGTGCTGCGTCAGGTGGGTGCTCTGGCTGAAGGCCTTGCCGCACATGTCACACTCATAAGGCCGCTCCCCCGTGTGGACCCGCTGGTGTTGGGTGAGGTGGGTGCTGCGGCTGAAGGTTTTGCCACACTCGTCACACTTATAGGGCTTCTCCCCTGTGTGGATGCGCTGGTGCTGCGTCAGGTGGGTGGCTCGTCTGAAGGCTTTCCCACACTCTTTACATGCGTGGGGCTTCGCTCCTGTGTGGACAACCTGGTGTTGGGCAAGGTGGGTGCTGCGGCTGAAGGCCTTCCCACACTCAATACAGGCATAGGGCATCTTCTGAGAGGGGCTCTTTTGGTGGGCTTCCAGGGCTGAAGCATTCTGGAATGTTCTCATACGTTCACCGTACTTGGGGAGTTTCTTTCCCGAGTATACATCTGAAGGCACTGTCCCATAATTGTACGATGGGTCAAATTTCTCTGCTGAAGAGGCCTTGTCTTGGGAAGGGAAGTTGGCCCACACGTTGGAACTGTTCCCTGAGACCTCAGACTCATGGTCAGGCTGGTCTTTGAGGGCATCCATGTGAAGAAGCGCCAGGTCTTTTCTGAAATCCATCTCTTGGGCCCCAGACTTCATCCAGAGGGCTCCTAGGAAGTCTGGCTGGCTCTCAGAGCTGCTCTCAGGTTTACAAGTGTGGGCAATGGTGGATTTGGGGGAAACAGCTGTGAGTGTTTCAGTGGCCATGTCTGGTGGTTGTAACTCATGTGTACCGCTCTGTTTGCAAACTGCCTCTTCATGTTCCTCTCCTGGCCCCCATCCTGGAATCATCCAAATCACACTGTTACTTCCCCACCACACATCACCACACAAGCCCCTCCAGCTGCCTGAGGCCCTGCTCACCCACTCACTCTGAAAGGGAGATGTGGAGAGGTCTTGTCATATGGCCCCATCTGCAAAGGAAAGTTCTCCCTTTGGTGTCTTGGGTAAGAAAAAGGATTCAGGGTTGTCCTCTTAAACTACCCTAAACAGCATCATGGGTCTGAATTTTCCTCACCCAATCAAGACCTGCCTAAAATGCCAAAAGGAAAACTTTGATGTGGACAAGATCTGAAAGAAAGGAGTGGAGGGAGCTTGTCAGGTACCTGTGCATCTCCTCCTGGCCATCTTGGGCAGGGCCACGCTCTGGGAGTCCAGGCTCTGTCCTTTAAACTCAGCAGCTGTTTTGGGAATAGTGGCTAAATGAGACTCAATCCAGATGCCTGTGACTGTCATTTCTCACAGCAGAACTGCGTAGACATCTGCTGCTATGGCTAGAGGGTGATTTGCTTCTGAAACTCCCAGATCTGTCTGAGTAAACAGGAAGGAGAGGGACACCTGCACAGACCAGCCCTTCATGGGTGCACAGGATACTTCATCTGGCAACATTTACAGATGAATCCCAGGGATGAGTCAGAAAAGGAAGCAAAAGCTGTTGTTCTAGTCTACACTTGGGCTGAGTAGACTCAGAAACAGGGCTCCAACCCCAGACTTTGAACCGCCAAGTTGTCAATCCTGAAGCTTCAACACTGCCAGCATCTGGGCTTCAGTTTGTCATATTGCTTGCTTGCCGGGGCTGCTGGCTTATACAGCCTTTGTTATGTGCTAGACTCTGAGTGCAGCTTGTGACTCCCATGGCCTCATTTCATTTCCAGAAGGAGGTACTTAGTGGCTCCACTGTAGATAAGGAGACTAAGGCCCAGCAGAGGAGGTGCTGAGTTCCAGGTACAAGATCACAGGATTGTATATGGTCAAGCACACCTTTAGTCCCAGCGTTTGGGAGTCAGAGCCAGGAAGATCTCTGAGTTCCAGGCCAGCTGGTCTATACAGCTTGTTCCTAGCCACAGTACTACATAGTAGTTCCAAGCCAAGAGCTACATAGTAAGTCCCTGTCTCAATGAACGATAAGTGAATAAAATCATAGGATTAGTAGAGATTCTGAGGGACTTGTATTTGATTAATTAGTTAGCTTGCAGCCAGACTGGGACTTGCTCTGGAAGCTCCTGGATTAGCCTGTACAGTGATTGGGTCTTTGCATCTTAACAGACTTCTCTGAACAGGGAATATATCTGTGGGTCTTCTTGAATGACAAGTATCCATTTCAGTTCAGGGCCATCCAACCATCCTCCAGATGATGTAGGCTGGCACAGGGAAGGCCACAAAAGGATACACAGGGATACTTATTTCTACCCCACCGCCCTCAAAGCATGCAGTCTTTCTATCAGTAGCTAGACTTCCTTTGGGGAGGATGACCCAGGCTCACTATTAATTCCTGGGATTTGACTGTCCAAAGGCAAACACAAGATCTGACTGGTCCAGCAAAGCTCACAGTGGACCCTGCTTGCTATTTTTCCCCTGTCCACTTGGGTGATGAACAAGTCAGGGGTGGAGGGGCTACCTTTGTTCTCCCTGGGGTGTAGCTCAGCAGGCAGACTGCTTACCTACATGCACAAAAGCCCTGGGTACCACCTAAAGCTGAATGTGGTGCTGCATGCTGT